>NC_138771.1:503421886-503581886 GCF_965119305.1 Pelophylax lessonae
TCCCAGGTCTAGTCCATAGGGTTCAATATTGAGTTGGCCCACCCTTTGCAGCTATACCAGCTTCAACTCTTCGGAAAGGCTGTCCACATAGTTTAGGAGTGCGTCTATGGCAATATTTGACAATTCTTCCAGAAGTGTATTTGTGAGTTCAGGCACTGATGTTGGATGAGAAGGCCTGGCTCACAGTCTCCACTATAATTAATCCCAAAGGTGTTCTATCGGGTCGAGGCCATGTCTTTATGGACCTTGCTTTGTGCACTGGTGCGCAGTCCTGTTGGAACAGGAAGGGGCCATCCCCAAACTGTTCCCACAAAAATGGGTGCATGAAATATATAATTTAAGATAGTTCCCTTCACTGGAACTAAGGGGCCAAGCCCAAACCCTGAAAGACAAAGCCACACTATAATCCTCCTCCACCAAATTATTTGGACCAGTGCACTCCTGTGATCTATAGAAGTACAGCCACAATAGCTTTGGCTATACTGTTCCTTTAATGTGAAACATGCTTGTTATTTTCTGTACAGATGCTCAATTCTTGATCAAAATTAGTAGTAGTAGTAGTATCAAAGATTAAAATTTCCTCTATTAAATGGCTCAAATGATAATATTTTCAAATCTTTAAATTTTATTTAATTTAAATTCCATGAAAAGTAGTATATAAAAATTTACAAACTATTCACATAACAAAATAGCAAAACACAAATTACATTGTAAATATGGTTGTTACAAACTATACATGCAGAGTTTGTATATGTATCCGACGCGTTTCGGAATCAAATGGCTCCTTCAGGGAAACTCTGTGGTCTATGATGTAATTGAAATAATTAGCAGGGTGCATTTCAGCACTGGTTTCATGCAGGAAGTGGCTGTGATAGTGCTGGTTGTGGTGCGCTGATCCCCGCTAACCACTCCTCTTAGGGCCAGGACAAAGGGTAGGCAGAATGGGCAGCTGCCCTGGGTGCAATGGTCTATTGCAGGGATGGGGGTACCCTAACTCAAAAAGGGAAGGAAGGTGCAGTTAGGCATCCTTGCCCTGGGCGCCAGATAACCTTGTCCCAGCACTGCCTCCTCTCCTCCTGTCCATTCCATGTGATGGCACATACAAGCACCTGAGATGGACAGGAGGGAAGAGGAGCCAGCAGGGAACAGCACACCACAACCAGCACTATCACAGCCGCTTCCCTGCGTAGCTCTGCATGTGTCAGCAGTGGGGATGAGATCCAACCATCAGCTGCCTGCAATTGATGGGTAGATCGCAGCAGAATTCCTGGGGACCTCTCGTGGAACCCTAGTTGAGAAACCCTGATCTACCTTCTTAAGACCTGTGTTCGGACTGATAAGCGTATAAAGGACATATAAAGGGTGCAGACTTCTCCCTTTTATTATAAAGTAATCACAAACCCCACAAAATATCATCACAATAGAATAAAAAAAATATGCTGCCCATTCAACCACCATAGAGAAATCCTCACACTGCCGTTATTATGGTCTACCCTGTTCTACCTTGTGTTGAGAGTGATAGGTAGGGCTGTTCATTAGACATACAACGGTTATAGAGCCCTGCATTTCTATAATATAATAGTATTCGCAAACTCCCTAACCACTTCACTGGAACACTGACCAGCACCACAGCCGCCACAATTTAAGGTCGAGCATTCGTGTGTTATGAAGGCAGCTGATTCCTCGATGTGTTTTTCAGACTGCTTTGCCCGCTCTCTCTGCTACGTTTACCTCCTGGCCTATTCCTGACTGCCCCGTCATTACCTTGCTACTGTACATACTGCTTCCTCTTCAAAACGTGCTTTGCCATATCCAATGGTGGAACCCCCGGGGACCATTTGCGGAACCCTAGGGTTCCACGAACCCCAAGTCTAGGTAGATCCTCATTACATAAGTTCACCATAAATGTTCACCTTACAATATGACTGTACAATCTTCTTTAGATTTACCAAAACCTGTCAAATAAATAACCTACCTACACTTTTAAATCATGCTCTATCCAATCAGTCCAGTCCTTGCACTGCATACTTGTTGATAGATCTAGAAGAGATGGTACAACCAGACTAACGTGTGTGGTTAACTAGAACTTTGGTAAATGTGAAGCAGATTGTAACGTGTATTGCAGGGATCCTCCAACTTCGACCCTCCAGCTGTTGCAGAACTACACATCCCATGAGGCATTGAAAAACTCTTTCACAGACATGATGGGAATTGTAGTTTCTGAAAAACTGGAGTGTATGGTGAACTTTAGATTTAACCACTTGCCGTCTGCCGCCCGACTATATACGGCGGCGGTCAGCCCCTCCCAGGCAAAGTGACGTACCGGTACGTCACTAGCCTGGGAGCCAATTGGGGGCGAGCGCGCGCCGCCGGAGGCGTGCTCCTGCCCCCGCTCGTTCACTGGGAAGTCCGCGCGTGTGACCAGTGGACCTGATGTCCGCCGGTCACTCGCGATCGTCGGGTGGAGAGGGAGAAAGGCAGGCGGCTAATGTAAACACAGCCGTCTGTCATTCTTCCCTGTGTAAAAACACAGATCACTCGGCCCTGTTATGTAGGACTTTTGATCTGTGCTGTTACACACACAGCCACATCCAATGACAGTTAGAAACACGCCCCTAGGGACACACTTAACCCCTCCCTCTCCAATAAAGTTAACCCCTTCCTCCCAGTGTCATTTTTACAGTAACAGTGCATATGTATAGCACTGATTACTGTAGTAATGTCACCGGTACCCCCAAAAGTGTCAAAAATGTCAGTCAAGGGTCCGATCTCCTGTCCGCCGCAATGTCGCAGTCCCGCAAAAAAAAAAAAAAAAAAAAAAAAATCGCAGCTCGCCGCCATTACTCTTTTTTTTTTTTTATCAAAAATTACAAAAATCTTTCCCTTAGTAAACGCAATAACTTTTGCGCAAACCAATACAAATACGCTTATTGTGATTTTTGTTACCAAACATAGGTAGCAGAAAAGAAATTGGCCAAAAATGTAAAAAAAAAATTTAGATTTTTACATTTTTTGGGGGGGAATTTCATATAAAAAAATTTGAAAAACATTGTTATATTTGCAAAATTTTCGTTTTTTTTTTTTAATAGCGCATGATCCAAAAAAAAAAAAAAAAAAAAAAAAAAAAAAAATCGCACAGGTGATCAAATACCACCAAAAGAAAGCTCTATTTGTGGGGGAAAAAAAAGACGTCAAATTCGTTTAGGTACAGCTTTGCACGACCGCGCAATTGTCCGTTAAAGTCACGCAGTGCCGAATCGCAAAATACCCCCTGGTCAGGAAGGGGGTAAAATCTTCCGGGGCTTAAGTGGTTAATGGAGAACTATATAAATATGGGGGTCTGCCCAACTGGATATAAGCAGCAGGAGATGGTTCGGTAGACCCTCACATATAGCCGTCAGTGAATGTGCTGGAGATTGTACAGCATGTTGTTTGCAAAACAATAAAAACACAGAAGGGACAATTTTATACCCTCATAGGCAGATGTCAAATGCCACATTTTTTGCTCATTACAGGACTCACCAGCTATAATTCCATCCATCTGCTCCAAAGCTGCGGCCAACATCTCACTTGCATCGGTCATCATTCTTTAAACGTCCCGTGCCCAGGCCCTGAAAACGGAAATAAAAATCAGCTATGATTAATCATTCTTAAGACAAGACTGAAGGTGTAACACTAAATGAACAGGATATATTAATCGCAAAAAGTTGGCCTTCATTATGAGTTGTAACAATGTAATAATGTTTATATTCATCAGGATCAGTTCATGTTACTTTGAGTTTTCTGCAGCTGCAAGCCATAGGTTGATGTCACACGGTTGATCTGAACGCCGACGACAAATGGCCAATGTCAGGATCACTAAGAAGCGGCCTGCCTGTCCCTATGGAACAGCTCTTTTGTTCGCGGATTTCGCTCCCACCGCTAGAAATCAAGATTCGCCAGTGTGGGCAAAGGAGGGAATTTATACAGGCAAATGAAAGGTATTTTGCAGCTGTCAATTTGTCAATAGTGGCACAGTCACCCGTGTGCCATCAGCCTTGAGGCTTAACCACACCTACTTACAGTAAAATACTGAGCGCATAGTATAGTATTTCCATTTCACTCCATCCCTGGCAGCTACACAAAAGGTTATGTAGGGTGGTGAGGGGAAAGATGGAGGAGCTGGGCCAGCACAGAGAGTATTCAGACACTCCCAGAAGAGGAAAGGGCTATGACATGCGAGCAGGGAGGGGGCTGTGCTAAGGAAATGACTCTTCCTGGAGTAAGCACATTTTCTAGCAAGTACAAAGGCCCATTGAAAGCAAATAAAAAATACATTTATGGAAAAAGCAAACACTGCAAGTAAACATTCACAATACTGCATTTTTCTCTGCTTTTACCTGCAAAGTTTCTTCAACAGCTACGCATGGCAAGTTAACACGCGTTAAAACTGCACCACAACAGACTGATATATCGATATATACATACACCGTGGATATAAAAAGTCTACACACCCCTGTAAAAATGTCAGGTGTCGGATGTAAAAAAAATGAGACAGACAAATAATTTCAGAACTTTTTCCACATTTAATGTGAACCAGTAAACTGTTCAAGGTGAACAACAAAGTGAAATCTTTTAGGTAGAGGGAAGTAAAAATAAAAAAAAAACAAAATATGGTTGCATAAGCGTGCACACCTTTTAAACTAATACTTTGTTGAAGCACCTTTTGATTGTATTACAGAACTCTTTTTGGGTATGAGTCTATCAGCATGGCACATCTTGACTTTGTAATATTTGCCCACTCTTCTTTGCAAAAACACTCCAAGTCTGTCAGATTGCAAGGTCATCTCCTGTGCACAGCCCTCTTCAGATCACCTCACAGATTTTCAATCAGATTCAGGTCTGGGCTCTGGCTGGGCCATTCCAAAACTTGAATCTTCTTCTGGTGAAGCCATTCCTTTGTTGATTTGGATGTATACTTTGGGTCGCTGTCATGCTGAAAGATGAAGTTCCTCTTTACTTTCAGCTTTCTAGCAGAAGCCTGAAGGTTTTGTGCCAATATTGACTGGTATTTGGAACTGTCCATAATCCCCCTCTACCTTGACTAAGGCCCCTGTTCCAGCTTAAGAAAAACAGCCCCAAAGCATGATGCTGCCACCACCATGCTTCAATGTGGGTATGGTGTTCTTTTGGTGATGTGCAGTGTTGTTGTTTTTGCGCCATACATAGCTTTTAGAATAATGGCAAAAAAGTTTAACCTTGGTTTCATCAGACCATAACACATTTTCCCACATGCTTCAGAGACTTCAGAGGAGTTTTTGAAAAATTTAGCAGGGCTTGGATGTTTTTCTTGGTAAGAAAAGGCTTCTGTCTTGCCACTCTACCCAATAGCCCAGATATATGAAGAATACAGGAGATTGTCACATGTACCACACAGCCAGGCCAGTACTTGCCAGATATTCCTGCAGCTCCTTTAATGTTGCTGTAGGTCTCCTGGCAGCTGCCCTGACCAGTTTTCTTCTCGTCTTTTCATCAATTTTGGAGGGACGTCCAGCTCTTGGTAATGTCACTGTTGTGCCATATTTTCCCCACTGGTCTTCACTGTGTTCCATGGTATATCTAATGCCTTGGAAATTCTTTTGTACCCTTCTCCTGATTGTTACCTTTTACCAATGAGATCCCTCTGATGCTTTGGAAGCTCTCTGCGGACCATGGCTTTTGCTGTAGGATGCGACTAAGAAAATGTCAGGAAAGACCTACTAGAACAGCTGAACTTTATTTGGGGTTAATCAGAGGCACTTTAAAGGATGACAGGAGTGTACTGACTCATATTTAACATGAATTTGATGTAAATGAATAATTCTAAACACAGCTACATACCCAGTTATAAGAGGGTGCGCACACTTTTGCAACCACATTATTTTAGTTTTTGGGTTTTTTTACCCCCCCCCCCCCATAAAATATTTCAGTTTGTTTTTCAATTGAGTTGTACAGTTTATAGATCACATTAAAAAAGGTGAAAAAAGTTTCTGAATTTATTTTCATCTCATTCTTTTACAACACAGAAACCTAACATTTTAACAGGGCTGTGTAGATTTTGTATATCCACTGTATTATATATGCTCTGGGGGTACTCGTGTGCTTGCTCCCAAGCTGCCTGTGTGTCCCATAGAGCGTGGCTCAGTCCTGCCCCTGTTCCCCCCTCACTGGCTAGGATTGACAGAAGTGGGAGCTGGGAGAGCTACTGCTCTCATGCACATCGCTGGATCAAGCTTGGGTAAGTATTAGAAGGGGCTGCTGGGGGAGCTGCACACTGAAGGTAAAAAAATTCACCCTTTACAACCACTTTCATGCTTTCTGTGACCCCGCTAATGAGATTACATAAATGGCAGAATCCAGAGAGATAACCCAGATCATTGTGATCACAGCGGAGTCCCAGAAAAGCCAGAGGATGTTGAAGGGATGCTGTGAGTGGAGTGGCCCTTTAGACAAAAAAAGAGATGGTTTCATGATCCATTACTATGCTAGTGGTTATGCTGAAAAGGATGGCTCCCACAGATATGTGCTGTGAATAGGACGAGGTTTATAATACAATTTTGTAAACCTGAGACTAGATTGTGCTTCACAGGATAAATAAAGCCATATATGGAGCAACAAGACCGATTGTGGGCAGAGGAGACGGGAAGACGGATCTGCTACTGGAAGGAAAGATCACACTGTGCACTGGGAGGGGAAGGCAGGGGAAGGGGCCCAGGGCTACAGGACTTTTATCAGGTACAGGAAGGGGTACTGTGCACAGTCCATACACACAGAAAAGAAAAGAATCAGAGTATTACACCGAGCATACAAGACAGGTATCAGGTACAGGAAGTAGTACTGTGCTTAGTCCATACATATACAAAAATAACAGAACGGATAATGAGAATTACACCCAGTATACAGGACAAGAGAAGTGGTACTCTGCTGAGCCCATACATACAGAATAAGAAGAGATACTGAGAATCACACCCAGCATACAGGACAAGAGAAGCGGTACTGTGCTGAGCCCATACATACAGAATAAGAAGATATACTAAGAATCACACCCAGCATACAGGACAAGAGAATCACACCCAGGGCTGGACTGGCCTACAGGGATACCGGAAAATTTCCCGGTAGGCCGGAAAGTCCCCCCTGCCCTGGGGCTGCTAAGGACCTGTAAAAAAAAAAAAAAAAAAAATGTCCGTGGCCTGCCTGACATGCGTACTGCGCATGCGACGCCATCGCTCGGGAAATCTCGTACTTGTTAAACTATTCCCGGGCAGATGGCGCATGCGCAGTGACGTGTTGGCCCAATTTTTAAACGTAAGGCGCATCACCAAAAAGGTGAGACTCCTCAGGAGATGCAGTGCTGCGGGCATGGTACATGAGATTCTCCTGTACCATGCCCACAGCACTGCATCTCCTGCACTATGCCTGCAGCCCTGCATCTCTTGTACCATGCCTGCAGCCCCTGCGCCATGCCCGCAGCCACTGCATCTCCTGCGCCATGCCCACAGCCTCTGACATCTCCTGTACCATGACCACACAGCCTATGACCACCTCTTGTACCATGTCCGCACTTTTAACTCAAATTTGCTCATAGAGATATTATTTATATAGAAGTGGTACTGTGCTGAGCCCATACATAGAGAATAAGAAGAGACACTGAGAATCACACCCAGCATACAGGACAAGAGAAGTGGTACTGGGATGCTGAGAATTTGTAGCACTAAACTGGGCTCACACTTTAATGCTAGGAAAGAATTCTACAAACTTGTTAAAGAAAGTCACACACGGCGTTAGAACAGAGCATCTATCTTCCAGCGACATTTACAGTGGAGTAGGAATTCTCACTAATCATCCATGGCAGCTTAATTCCCCTCTCATTTTTCCTGGTTAGGGTTGTCATAACAGTTTGGGATAAATCTTGTCACAATAGAAGCCGTCCCTCTTATAGAATTTTCCCAGGATACATGGTTTCTATTACAAGGGAGCATTAAACCAATTCTACCTGATGAAAGGTCAGATTTCAGGTGGGGCCTAGAAGGTTTTTAAATGCTCTGGAGGACTCCGAACCTGCAATTCCCTAGCCCTGTTGTAGCTTATTTTAGGATTTTTTTTTTTAGTTTTTCCCAGTCACTTGGTTAAATTCTCTATAACCACTTAACCTCCGGAAGATTTTACCCCCTTCGTGACCAGACCATTTTTTGCTATTCAGCACTGCTCTATTCCAACTGGCAGTCATGCACTCAAATTAAATTTATATCATTTTTTTTTCAACACAAATAGAGCTTTCTTTTGGTGGTATTTGAACACCACTGGGTTTCTTCTTATATAAACGAAAAATAAAAAAAAAACATTTGGAAAAACCCAATATAATCTGCGGTTATGAAACCTTAAATAAAAATTTTGCAAACATTTAGGCCAAAATATATTTTACTATGTCATAAGTACTTGGGTGGTGATCCTGTTGACACTGTGGTATTGGGTATAGAGTATAGATCGGACTGCGATAAAGATACTGATCTGTACAGACAATTTACGGGTAAAGGTTGTGATCAGCAACTTACAGTGTGACTGATATTGTGGTGGGCAAACTGGTGCTAACTGACACAGACGTCGCTACTGACACTAATGCAGCGATCAGTGAGAATACTGTACTAATGGCACTGGCTGGGTGACGGGTGATAATGGAGGACAATCAAGGGATTACCTGTATGCACCTGTGTGCCTAACAAGTGTTTGCAAGTGCATATGTGCCATTTTTACTCACAGATCTGGCTGGGTCTCTCTCCTTGCTGTCAGTTGTGAATGACAGGGAAAAACCCAGCCAGAGCCTGTGTTTACAAGACAAAGATCTGTACTGTGATTGGCCACAGCCGATCAACAGGTATACAGCCAAAATGACTGGCTGTAACCTGCTGACAAACTCGTGCTGTGTCAAATCACAGCACATGCCAGCAGGGGTGGGGGGGGGGGAACCAAAAAGTAACCGAAGAAATCAAATAAAAAAATAAAAAAAAAGGTTTTAAGCGAGTAAATAAGATATGCTTTCCTATCTCTAACACTAAACAACATAAGTAATAAAAAATAGTCACTGTTAATTGAGAGAGTGAATTCCCGCTCTAAAGCAGTTGTATCCTCAAAAATAAATAAATACAAACCCTGCAGGACAAAGGCATAATGAGCTAGTATGCATCGCATACTAGCTCATTATGAAATACTTACCTTAGAACGAAGCCCAGACAGAGTCGCCCGGACACCGCTGAGGCAGCTGACATCTTCCCTTGGAGTCTCTTCCGGGTTCGGCAGTTCCGGCGCTGTGAGTGGCCGGAGACGCGATGATGTCACTCCCACGCATGCGTGCGGGAGTTCACTTTCCGGTAAGGAGGTCTGAAGGACCTTCAGAGCGCATGAACCGCTGGTGTGAGCGGCTGCATGCAGGGCGAATATCTCCAAAACCGTGCAGGTTTAGGAGATATTAATTTTAGCTACAGGTAAGCCTCATTATAGGCTTACCTGTAGGTATAAGTTAAAAAGCAGTGTATAGTACCGCTTTACGTCTCCAACATTTACCAAACCTATGTGTTGGATGGGGTGGCCCTTTCAAAGAGCCAGTCAAGGCAAATCTTTGTTCTTGGTTTGAGGCCAATAAGTCACACCAACCATCAGATTCTTATATGTTTCAGAGATCGTAGTGGTGGTGAACTCTGTATGCCCGGATTCCCAGCTCCACCCATTCTAAGGAGCTATCATAAAAGGGTTGCAACCTATTGAAGACTGTGCCGAGCTTGGTTTGTCATCCCCAATGAGGGTGAGCAGAGCACGGAAGGCCACATTTGAGGGAAAATATAGGAAACCCGCTAGAAATTTTCCTAGAATGCTCTCATAACTGAATAAGAACTCCTGGAGGTACACATAAGCTCATGCCTTAGCCAATACTGGCTTGCAATAAACCAATAGGGTGCATTCTCCACAAGACTATCCATCTGTCAGATCCAGGGGATCCTTTGTATGTTTGCAGCAATGTAAATTTTCATTCGGATGAACCATGCTGGGAGTCATTACGTGTCTCGCTCTTAATCCATAAATGGAATTGTTGGATACATCTACTATACCTTCTGTTGATCTGGTTCCTTATGGGCATACCATTTAAAGATACATTTCACTTTTCAGGTCCTAATTAGGAAATTACCATTTCCTGAATATATGACTTCTATTTCCATCGGTTATCTATAATGGACATGGCATGGTGATCGCCTTCCTGAAGATTTATCTACCCACTAACTTCATAGGATAGTGTTATACCCTTTGGTCCTGCTATTACCCATGTCCGCCCCAACCGGGTTTTTTTGTCCAATTTCTGGAAGGAGGGTCACTTAATATATATTTGTCTGTACACCTATATGGCCTTGAAGAAGCTTTGAGCGAAACCCGTCGACCTCTGAACCAACAAATTTCCTCACCTATGCAATTCTAATATGTCTCTTACTCAATGCCTTTATGTACATGAGTATATTATCCTCCTATGTGTGTTTTTTCATGGTTTAGCTGAATGTTATATAGGATCAGCTCCGCCATTTTTCTGTTGGTTTTAATATGGTATCAATAAATGTATTATTTTAATTCTTGTGTGCAATTATCGGTCTCATGATGTGCCCTACAAGTCCACTTTAGTTACAGATGTCCATCTGCTGTCCCAATTTTTCGAATATTTAGGATTACGGCATACTTTTGATAGCTCCCTTTTTTCCATTCTCCATCAAACTGAGAAAGCAACTGAACGCATCCCGAAATCGAATTTATAAAAGCAGTTTGTGCCACACCCAGAGACTGATGAACGGGTGTGACGCACTTACTCCATATAAAAGACGGTGAGTAGGGGAATGTTTATTACAATATTTTTAGCATCAAACAAAATTCTGAGTCAGGAAGCTTCTGAACAGCCTTTAATTAGCTGGAAGACACATTTTAGGTAGAATATACTTTAAAGTTGACCTGTCAGTAAAAATATAAGCCTGAGCCAATATATTCCGGACATGTCACAACATACAGCGATAACATCACTTTTCAGGAAAAACTCGTACCTTTTATTCTTTAAAAAAACTGTCTTTGAGCTCTAGACAGTGACTTTGCCTAGACTGAGATGTCATCAGTCTGCTGCAGGGAGGAGAAAGCATTTCCTCAGTCTCCTCTCCCCCAGTGATCAGACTGTAAATCGCAACTTTGTACTAAGTCACATGGCAAGAGACTGCAGCAGAGGCTGATGTCAGACAACTGGGAAGGATATAGGCATCAGGATTTACATGATTCTGTGATCTCCCAGTGGTAATACATGGCAGGTTACAGTGTCTGCCAAGCCTGAGAATATTCACACAGAAAAAAATAAAGCTCTTCCTAATGTCTCAGTCTTAATTTGTGATTTTGGTAACCAGCCCATTTTTAATTCCTCGCCCAGGGGATCACAATGCTGAGGTTCGCAACCAGCAGACATCACGTTAACGCTCAATGCTTCATTAGACATATTGGACAGTCCCCAGCCACAGTTCTTCCAAACATTCCGCGCTCGCTGCACCGGTGATTCGATTACCCATCAGTGCTGCGGGAAAAACTTTACATTAAAAAGGATGACACTGCGCAGGGACCAGCCGAACCGGTTGGACAAGCGGGGTAATTCAATAAAAAGCATGGGGAGAGGCGGCATCTGCTCAAGAGGCGTGCGCAGCGCCGGAGGGCGACCAGCGGTTTAGGGCGACTGAAAGGGACTCTGAGCTGAGCGGTTAAAAACACAGGCGACTTAACGAGGGCTACTGCCATGGATCAGCTTTAAGGTCTTTAAATACCAGTGATGTCATCCATAACAAGACCGAGCATGGCGGCACAATGCTAAAAGCCAAAAAAAAAAAAATGCAGGATAGGTTTCTTAACCACTTCAGTTCTCCTCCCTTTATACCTCATGTAAATCAGAGTAATTTTTTTCTATTTGCAGTATGGGCCTTACGATAGCAAAGTAATATATGAATTATTTAGTGGGACAACATTTGGGGGGGGGGGTTTACGATTTGTTTTTTTTTCGTTTTGCAAAAGTAGTTTGTGCATGAATTGGAGGAAAAAAAAAAGTATTGGGGCCTATTCACAGCAAAATATGGTGTGGAAAACCCCTATTTCCATACGTACGTCCCTCATCGCACGGGAACGTGCTGCCTTTGCTATAAGCGAATGGGCGCCATTATATATGAATAGCACCCCAAATGCAGCGCGTTTGCAGGCACCATACCACATGGTATTACAGTACCTTGCAGATTGGTGCAGCGCAATTTGTAAAAGTAGCGCCTGCACTATTTCTTGCAAGTTCCCTTGTGTTTGGCAGACCAATGAATGAATGAATGGACTGTCAAAACCTAGTGCACAGGAAGGTGCAAATATGCACACATGCTGGTGTTAACTGGCCCTTCGGCATCGTTCACGCGGATTTACTTCAGCATACACTTGTGCTAGGGCCATACATCCCCTTGCACGCAGTTCCATTCATGGCTATTGGGACTTAGTTGCACGGATACAGCCACTGCTCCCAATTGACATCCATGTGGGTGCAGAAGACTCCCAGAAGACTGCGGGACCATTCCAGGCCATGGCATTCCCTGTCCCTCAACTTCACATATGCAATGGGGTGAAGGTGCCTGGGACATCATTGACCCAATATGGCCAGCTGCAACCAGGAGAGTGCCCTGGTCGCAGTTGACTGGTCAGAAATGGCAGCTTTCTCCTGGGTTAAGTCTGAACCCAACTTCATCCTTATTAAAGTGATTGTAAAGGTTTGCATTTCTTTTTAAAAAAAAAAATAAATAACAGACATGTTATACTTGCCTGCTCTAGAGGGATTTTGCACAGAGCAGCCCCGATCTTCCTCCTCTTCTGGGGTGCTATGCCAGCGCTCCTCCCCCTCATCGGGTGCCCCACGGAGAGCCATTTTCTATGGGGGGAACCCATGTGGGTGTGCACCCAAGTCCTGCTGCTGCGTCCATTGATGCAAACAGCAGGACGCAGGACTCAGTCCCCCCCCCCCCCTCCACTGGATTTGATTGACAGTACCAGGAGCCAATGGCTCCTGCAGCTATCAATCTATCCAATCAGAACAGAGACAGTGGCTAGAACTGCAGGGCTCGTGAACATCGGTGGAGTGGATGGGCTCAGGTAAGAAAAAAAGTGAGGGCCTGCGGGGGAGCTGCAGTACAGCAGGGTTTTCACGTTAATGCATAGATTGTATTAAGGTGAAAAACCTTGAAACTTTACAATCCCTTTAAATATATTTATAAATGCATATTTCTTTTACTTGTAGGTTTCGTTAAGGTCTTCTGAAGTTCAATGCACCTTTCACACCAGCGACCTGATCAGGTCTAAAAGAAAATTGCGATGCTTGGCACCTTGCTCCTGCGCTCAGAACCAAGGTTCTCAGACTACCTCTGTCAAGGGACTCATACTTGGCATCCCCAATGGCTAGACCTTGCTGCCCCCTATGACCCGGGTGGTCGACATAACACTGTAAACACAAACACAAAAGAAGGGCGCACCAGCCTAGCGCATTATCCTCAGGAGGATTTTTATTTATAAAAGATGAAAAGATGTCTACTCACAAACAGGTGATGTAAACCAGCATATAAGATCCGACTAACAACGTCCATGATATTGGAGTCCACAGTCTTAGTCAAGGTTATCGGCTGACGCGTTTCGAGGCTATGCCTCTTCCTCAGAGCCTGATCAGGTCTACCTGTCCGTTTTTCAGGCGGACCACCCATTGTTCTTTATGGAGCAGGGAATATCAGTGGTCAGTATCCGATCAGGTCCGCTAAAGACAGATGGATGAAGATAAGTTCGCCATCCGTCCGGCCGATTGGATGACAGTCATATGGAAACAAACAGGCAGTCTGTTTCCATCCGTCCGCCCCATCGAGAACAGTGGGCTGTGTGTCCGTGTCCACTCTGCATAGTGGAGCGTACCGGTCATCTGTCTGCTCAGCGGGGATCAGTGGACAGGGGCCTTAGGGTCACACCCTTAATAATTACAATGTAGCAATTTGTTACGTTGAATTACTAAGCCCCCATTCACACTGGAAAAACTGATCATGGGATTAGACAGGTCAAATCGCATCCTATTCCCGGCAATAGCACTGTTCAAATCAGTGTGACGCAGACTTTGTGGTGCCGCACGATTTGAAGAAGTAGTCCTTGCACTACTCTTGGCGATTTCGGGTGCAACTATTAGTCACACCTGAAGTTGCACTGACATGCGGCTTTGAAATTGTGCGATTTCAGATGAAGTAGCGCAATTTTAAAGCCGCAGTCAACATGAAAAGAAGCTCAATAACAGTTTCAGACCATATGAAAGTGTCATTTTATACAGGAGTGGCCGCATTTTGATAGCTGCTCCACTATGTATGTTTTGAGCGCCAGTAATTGGTGGTAATAGCAGTGGGGGGAATCAGTAGGAGGAGAAGAGAAGGACATGGATGATACGTCTGAAATTTGAAATGTAATTTTTTTTTTATTTTTACACTTTCCCTCCTAGGTTTTAAGAGAACCTGTTGGTGCATTACAAACCTCAGGTTTGCATTAAAGAGGAACTCTACTCAGCCATATCTGAAGCAATAGCCTCTTCTAAAGATACCAATAATTAAATTTTCCAACTTAATCAGAGGCAGGTATAAAATCTTTACAGAGGGTGGAGTCACTCCAAATCGAAAAACCATTTAGGCTTTCACCTTAAGGCCTCATGCACATAGGGCGATTGCGATACTCCTCTAAACGCCAGAACACGTGGCAGGAGAAAAGCTGTTAAAAAAAGGTGCCTTAAGTCGCATTTTCCACACGTTTAGGCATGTGTGCAATATGCAGCTTTTATTTTGGCCATTGGAATGCATGAACGCTCAAAACGACGCACCTAGACGCATAAAGAATTTTTTTCTACCCAAAAATCCCTGTCCTGAACGTGTTGGTGATGGGTTTTTCAGTCTATAAAACTGTCCTCTTCTAATAAGCCTCTAAAGGCCTGTGTGTGAATGGCAGGGGAGGGCTGGCAGCCTTAGGCCTAGGGGGCAAGTCCAGTCAAGTGGCCCATTGAACCATCAAATCAGCTCACTATCCATGCCCACCTGGTTTTATAACTGAGATTGATGTTATGAAGCAAGACAAACATGATGCAATGTGGTAACCTAATTTAATGTTATTAGCGACAAAGGAGGTTTAACAAAAATACATGACATCACGCCAGGCGGGGCCTAGGAAGCTCCTGTCAGGCAGAGATCGCTCTGCCTGACAGGGCAGTGACTGTTAGTATTGTGCCGGCCGGGTGCAGGAGCGTACTCGGCACATCCATACCGCTCCACTGCAGCTCTGCAAATATAATATTGTGTAGTGGCAACCAGCAGCTGTTTACAGTGTCTGGCCCCTACATTAACCCCAGCCCTGAGTGCAGCCTTTTTACCCAGCATCAGAGCGGCCTAGGGGGCAATTGCCACCCTGCCACCCTTCCCACTCCTCCCCTGGTGAATGGAGACATAGGCTAACAGTGATGATTTTACAGGCCAAAAAAAATAAATAATGCAAATATGCACGTAAATTATTTTTTTTTTTTAAAGCCTAGTGAGCATGAGGCCTACAATAGCAGCTCCAACCAAGTAAAGAAATCAAAGATCTGTAACAACGTCCTCTTGTCTTATTCCACTGTCCCTGTTGTGATACAACAGCTGTGCAGTGTGAGAAGGGAGACCACACCTATGTGCCACTTCACCACATCTGGCCAGTTCTTAGGACCAATAGTGAACACAACATAAGAGAAACTTGGCTACATTCTATAAGATTTGCCTTAATAGCCCTGCCTCCCATGTGTACACTCAGAAATAAACATTCCATTGCAAGCCTGTTTTCTACATTCAGCTGCAAAGTGTCAGCTCACTATAAAAGACAGATGTCACACAATTGAGCCAGTTGAACAGAAATAAGATTGTGTGGTTTCTGACTGCAAATAGAAAAAGCCGCTTTATATCTTCATCCAGAGGCTTGGAAGGAGCGATGAGACTTGTGTAATAAAGACCGTAAAGCATAAAGCTGACCAATCAGATGCCACGTTGCCCCCTCTGCTCCCAAGCATGTAGGCTGCTGCTAATTTGATAATGTTCAAAGGTCACTCTGGAACCTGGGTGGCTTCACAACCATGTATTACTATAAAAGGACTCCACAATCCGCCGCAACGTTCGCCTGTAATTTGTAGCAGCTGAAAACCATCATCAAAGAGTTCCCCTCCTCCATCTGATGTGCAATAATCCCCATTCAATTAACTGCTTTACAAGAGTAAAGTGACATGCGCCAAATCCAGCGTGTGAACACATAATGGCACTTTTCTGGTCTCTGAAGAGAACCTGTCTTTAATTATACACATGTATTGTATAATGCAACTCCAGCTCAGACTTTGTTTAGGACAGAGTGGTAAAGGGTTAGAACAGGCCCTGTCAAAATTGGGTTCCTCTGGGGGCGTTGTTGGAGGTTCTTTTTATACAAACCGCAATTTTAGACCTTAGATGGTTAACTAGTGGCACGCCACCAATTAATCCTTTTTCATGTATGTAAGGGGTTATTCGTCCCAGGAACCAACACCATAAGGAGCATTTTCCCACTGACCAGCAGTGGAATGGGGCCCTTCACTGACCAAATACATAAAAGGAATATTTTTCAAACAGATAAGCATTATACAGGGGCCTTTCACTGACCACCTACATAAGTAGCATTTTTTCTACCTACCAACAGTGTAATGGGGCCCTTCACTGACCACCAACAGTGTAATGGGGCCCTTCACTGACCACCAACATAAGGAACACTTTTCCTACTGACCAGCAGTGTATTGGGGCCCTTCACTGACCACCAAGACATGGAGCATTTTTCCAACTGTGAGTGTAATGGGGCCCTTCACTGACCACCAACATAGGGAACATTTCTCCTACTGACCAGCAGTGTATTGGGGCTCGTCACCAACCACCAAGGTATAGACCAATTTTTTCTACTGACCAGCAGTTTACTTGGGCCCTTCACTGACCAACATCATAAGGGGCATTTTTCCTACCGACGGCAGTGTAATGGGCCCTTCATCGACCATCAATATAAGGAACATTGTGTAAGCAAAAACTCAAGGACGCCAGGTGACGAAACTAGTAGGGCGGGGCTAGGACGCCAAGAAACACTGCACGTACCATACTCCACGCTAGCGGCTTGGAGACACAGCCGGAGAGTGCGAGGTGGATGTCAGAGATCCCAGTGTCAGGCAGACACTTGACTATATGGGTGTAACATTGTTTTGTCTAATAAATGATTTTATACGGAGTTACACTTTTCTGGTATTCTGTCTCCTTCCATCTCTTATCCCCATCTGGCAACATTGTGAGATTAACATGTCTATGAAGATTTATGGCTGAAGTTTCAAATACAAACCATCATGCTGGGAATTTTTATTAAGTGAGAGTGCTGGTTTATAATTTGACCAGCTTCCCATGTAGCGAGTTATATTTGGTGGAAACGGTGGAGCACATTTGGTGTGATTTCTTCATGTGTGATCACCGAGGATTATTTATTGAATGAATTTCATGAGATCACAATTTTGCACTCTCTCTCACTTGGGACTTTTTTGATGGACTATTAATTGTACATTTTTTAAATCTATGGATTCATTTAAGGATTTTTTATCAATTTCATGGAATATTTCAATATTTCTTATATAGTGACTTCTAGCACAAGCACTTTTTTGGGATATGATTTGATGCAATAATTATTTTTCTATATAGCGATTTATTGCACTTTTTTTGGATATTAGTCTCCTATTACAATTTTAGTAATTCATCATTTGAGGAATTTGTGCACTTTTGATCTTGTTACAATCCACACACCATAGAATATATATATATATAAAAATAATCACAATTTACATATGAATTCATTATTTATTCATTCATTATATTTAATTTGCACATGAGCACTTTGCAGCTACCTTGGGAATAGCACGAATTTGCGCTGACTACCTTTTCTCTTCAATATAAGGAACATTATTCCACTTGTACAATATGAAGTGGAGATGATGTTGAAACCTGAACAATGAGCTAGGTGTACTGAGAAAATAGGATTTTTGACTTACCGTAAAATCCATTTCCCTGATGTTCACTGACAGACACAGCTCCTGATCTTCCTAACCATTGGGTTATATTGCCCCTCCCCCCAGGAGTAGGGCACTAGGCAGAAAAAAAAAAAGTCTGGCTACACCATGCACAGTCCCGGTGGTAGTTCTATTCCCTCTCTCTGCTATAGATACTCAGTTTTGTTACAAGCAGTGTCAGAAGAATTACAACTCCACAGAGGGGTGGGTGCTGTGTCAGTCAATGAGCATCAGAGAAATGGATTTTATGGTAAGTCAAAAATCCCATTTTCTCTTTCGTTCCATTTACAGACACAGCTCCTGATCTTCTTAACCATTGGGACAACCCAAAGCAGTGTTAAACATGAGGGGTGGAAACAGCGAAAAAGAAATTCCCAAGGCAGATGCCAACACATCCACTTTCTAATACTTTGTGAAAGTGTGCACCGACGACCAGGTGGCCGCCTGGCAATTCTGCCTCACTGGCACCTGATGACAGAAGGCCTAGGAGGCACTGAGCGCCTGAGTAGAGTGCACCTTGACAGGGAAAAGAGGAACCTGACCCCTGATGGAATAGGCCTAAACCACCATCTGCCTGATCTATCTGGAAATGGTGGCAGAGGAAGCGGACAACCCTTTCCGAGGCCCATCCGTAAGCACAAATGTGAGTCTGACTTCCTAAAAGATTCCGTAGCTGCCAGGTACACCCCAACTGCCCGGACCACATCAAAGGCATGGAAAGCAATTTACTTTGGATGTTTTGGCCTGGGACACACGGAAGGCGACACAATGTCTTCATTCAAATGAAAATTAGAGACAACCTTTGTAAGGAACAACAGACAGGGACGAAGTACCTCTGAACCCCCAAGTAAGGTGAACAACAGGATAATGCCGCCAATTCTGACACCCTGCGTGCAGAAGTAATAGCCACCAAGAAGGCCACCTTCTGGGACAGCATAAGCAGGAGGAATCTCCTGAAGATTCTCAAAAGGAGGCTTCTGAAGGACTGAGAGGACCAAATTGAGGTCCCAAGACGGCAACGGAGACCGCACTGGAGGGACCAAATGCCTAGCTCCCTGAAGAAAAGTAGGCACCAGGGAGTATGTGGCCAAGGGCCGTTGAAAGAAGACCGTTAAGGCCAACACCTGACCTTTGATATACTCAAGGCCAGTTAATCCCCCCCATTGAAGAAAGGTCAAGATCCAAGCCACGAGAAATAGAGAGGATGAACCCAAAGAGACACACAAATCACGCAATGCACAACTTCCACGTACTATGATAGATCTTCCTAGAAGTAGATTTCCTAGCTTTTAACAGCGTTGGAATCACTGACGCAGACAAACCTGTATCCATCAGCACCTGAACTTCAACAGCCAAGCCGTCAAAGCCAGCGACTGTAAAGCAGGATGGAAGATTGGTCCTTGTGACAGTAGATCCTCCCTAAGAGGAAGTTTCCAAGGAACGTCAGAGACCAGCCGCACCAGATCGGCGTACCAAGCCCAGCGAGGCCAGTCCAGAGCCACTAAGATTATCGCAATCCCTTCTGCCTTAAACTTCTGCCAAAACTTCTACGCAGGATCGAGAGGAGGAAAGGCATAAATGAGATGATACTGACCACACGGGGCCACCAGTGGATCCCGTGAACGAGCCACAAACGACGTCCACCAGAGGATCCCGTGAACGAGCCACAAACCTCTGCACCTTTCTGTTGACCCGAGACGCCAACAGATCCACCTCGGGGATGCCCCACTGGAGACACAACTGATGAAACATCTCCGAAAGAAAAGGACCACTCCCCTTGGTCAAACTCCTGCCGACTGAGGTAATCTGCCTGCCAGTTTTCCACCCGGGAATGTGTACGGTGGAAAGGGCTGGAACGAGCCGTTCTGCCACCTTAGAATGCCGACTACCTCCAGAGCTGCCAGGATACTTTTTGTGCCCCCCTGGTGATTGACATAAGCCACGGCTGTGGCATGGTCCGATTGAATGGGCACTGGACATCCCTGAAGACAATGCGTCAAATAGTCTAGGCACAGTCTGATTGCTCGGAGTTCCAAGACATTGATCGGTAGTCTGGACTCTTCCAGTGTCCAGAGCGCCCAAGCACAATTTTTGCAGAGGTCGCCCCCCAACCTGGACAGGCTGGCATCTGTGGTGACCACTGCCCAATACAAGGGGAGGAAGGATTTGCCCAGCCGAATCGACAGAGAACGAAGCCACCATATCACGGACTCCTTTGATCCCCGCTCAGCCAGATATTAATTGTCCAGAGACTGTGGAGTCTTGTCCCATTTGACCAGAAGCCCCCTTTACTGGGACCTCGTATGAAACTGCAAACAGAAGGTAGACTCTACCAGGCCCAGCAACCGCATGCAAGTCTGGAGGGATGACCATATGCTGGACAGCAGCAGACGAATTGCAGCCTGCAATTTCTGGAGCTTGTCCAGAGAAAGGAGCACTCTGGCTAAGGCTGAGTACAGAGTCAGACCCAGATAGTCCAGCTTTGTGGATGGAACCAGAGCAGACTTCTGAAAATTCAGAATGCAGCCGAACTTCCTTGTTCGGCTCGGGATTTCCAGGTTTTCTTCTAGAGCAGTAGGAGACTCCGCTCACAGAAGACGGTCATCCAAGTAGCCCAGTACCGCGATCCCCCATTGGCGTAACAACGCTAGTACCGGGGCTAGCACTTTTGTGAAAACCCGAGGAGCAGAGGCGAGACCAAAGGGTAACTCCATGGACTCGATCTTGAACTTTCGCACTCGCACAAAGCAGTTTAGCGCCTTGAGGTCCAGGATTGGACGCACCCTGTCTTCCTTCCTGGGAACTGTAAACAGGTTTGAATAAAAACCCTGAAAAAACGTTCCGAAGTCAGAACTGAGACTCATTTGAAGTAACATGTCTTGTACCGTCCTAAAGAGACCCTGTAAGCGGTCCGGGGACAGGCGCAGGTTGGAAGTAAAGAACCTTGCCAAGGGACAATAACAAAACTCGATCTTGTAGCCAGAACCAAATTACTTTGTGGACTCACTTGTCTTGTACCAGGGAAGTCCGGAAACCAGCGAAGATGTCCCCCCCCCCCCACCCGATAAGGGTGACGGCGCACCTTCATGCTGAAGGGGCCTTGTCCGCAGGTCTGGAGGAGCCGGCTCTCGGCTTGCCAGACCAGGCTTGTTTGGATCCTCCAGAGGAGGCCCTGAAAGGCTTCAAATCCTTGTCAGTCGACCCGGAGGGACGAGAAAAAAAAATTATGAGCTGAGAAGGAGGGCCCACATCTACGACGAGGGTCCTTGCCCTTAGTAGCCTGAGGAAGAACATACTCTTTCCCCCTGTGAGACCTTTAAAAATGTAATTCAGGGTAGCTCCAAACAGGCTATCTCCTTGAAAGGGGAGACCAGTCAAGGCCTTTTTCGAAGTCTAATCTGCAGAGCAGCATTTTGAGCCAAAAGACATGCCGAAGGACCACTGGCAAAACAGAGCCGAGCCACTAGGGGAGCCGCATCCAAAGAGGCATCACAGATAAACTGCAGCCCCTGGTCTGCCAGCTCAGCAAAGGCTGAGAGGAGCTGTTCTCCCTCCATGTCACGGCGTAAAAGCTTAGCCCACTCAGTCAGAGTTTGCTACAGCAGGGCCATGGTGAATACCGGCCTCAGTGCCGAACCAGCCAGTGTGTACCTATTGCAGGTCACAGCCTCTGCCTTCCTGTCGGCCAAATCCTTAAAATCCGGGAAGTCTTCAACCGGAATCATGGTTGCCTTGTTCAGTCTGGAAACTGGACGATCCACCACTGGTGGGAACAGTCCACTTCTTAAGAAGAGACTCCTCATAGGGGTATCACCTAGCAAATCGCCTAGGGACCCCAGAGGGGACGCTTTGGTCGTCCCCACTCTTTAGCAACAATTCTGTCAAAATAGGCAGGGAAAGGAAGCACCTTTGCCGCTGTGGATGGCTTGTGAGTGCCAAAGGGAACCTGCTCCTCAGTCGCAGCTGCAGCTTTGTCCTCCATCTTTAAGGTCTCACGCACAGATACAGTCAGTGCTTTCACCAGCGCCTTTTCGTGCGCAGTTGCAGATGTGGAGGAATTATCCTCACTACCTGAGGATTCCGGGTGCATGGTCGCAGACTTAACAGGGAGAACCACGTCTACGGCGGCCGAATCAGATTCAGGATCTGATGAGACAGATGAGGCAGGGGAAGGCGGGGGTGCTTTTTGCTAGCCGTCACTGGAAAATCACCTCCACCCAGGACACAAAGGACTCCAGGACCGCCGTCAGTGCATCGATGGATGGTTGGGACCCGGAGGGCCCCGCAGCCTCAGAGGGGGGATCAAGCGAGGGATGTGCACCAAACAATCCATGAGTCACCAGGTGGACCCAGCAAAAAGTTTAAAACACTACAAAAAGGGACAACCCCCACCACGCTGGTAGCACCCCCGGTCGCCAGGCACAAAGCCCCAAGCGATCCTCAGCAGAGAGGGAGAGAACTCCACCAGACTCATCAACCAGCAGAAAAAGGCACCCGCAGCCACCAGAATAATCTGCACTCCACGTGCGGCGATCAGGAAGTGAAAAAATCCAGGAGTCAGCACCAGCGGATTAGAAGGGGTTCCCACTGACGGGCTCCACAGTCATGGCCGCCGCTATTTTCAATGACAAACCACCGCAAAATGGCCGGACTACATACACATGGCTGCCATGCATTGAGCACACAGGCTACAACAAAATGGCAGCACCACAAGGCTCCCAGGGAACCAGAAGGGATCCTTAGGCCTCAAGGACAGGCCCAGGCAGGACAGCATGCCGCCCTGCCCCCACCAAAGGAGGTGGACCACCCACAGATCCCCAGAATGGGGGTACAGATCAAGGGGTGTGCCTAACAGTTAGGTGCTTACTCCTGCCAAGGCAGAAGAAAACTGAGTACCTATAGCAGAGAGAGGGACTATATCTCCTTGGACTGCCTATTGGCGTAGCCAGACTTTTTTCTGCATAGTGTCCTACTCCTGTAGGGGGCAGTATAACCCAATGGTTAAGAAGATCAGGAGCTGTGTCCATCAATGAATGAAAGAGAAAGCGATAATTTATATAGGTCATGTCAGACTCCCTCCTACTGAGTAGCAGACCTACCATCAGATAGGTTTCTTTCTGTATTAGGCACATTTATTCTAACTTATGTGGTGTTACACTTCCATATATTATCTCGAAGGCCCCTTTCACACATGTGCGACCTACAGCAATTTTCTTGCCGTTATTTTGACTGGACTTGAGGAAATGCCGCTGGAATCTTGAGATCTATAGATCTCAAAACGCATCAAAGTCAGACCAAAGTAGTGCAGGGACTACTTTAAAGTTGTTGCGACTTGAAGTCGAACAGATATGAACGGTACTCATTGGAAATCATGGGTAGGACTTGTCATGCAACTTTGCAGTCCCAAGTCGCAGGACAAGTCGCACAAGTGTGGAAGGGGCCCAATATAGATCACAGTACTCCCCCCGACAATGCCTTCCATCTGCTCTTCTTGGACACTGCCATCTTTGTTCAGGAATCAAGGGTCACCAACTACTTCCTGGACTGAGAATTTGGCTCAGGTGACACAATCATGTAAATCCTGGTGCCTGTGCAGATCTGGATTGACATTTGTGCTCACAAATGTCTGACACAGCTGGGAGGCTGCAGCAGGGGCTGACCTAAGTTACCACATTGCAGGCCGATCACTGGAGAGGAGACTGAGGAAACACTTCCTCTTGCCTGCAGCAGACTGCGGCTTCATTCAGTCACTGGATTGGAAGGGATAGCTTTTATGTGATAAAAAGGTGGAGCCTTTCTGAAAGAGGTATATTGTGACACAAAGACTTGCAAAGTCCTAAGGCCACCTTCATGTTAATGTGCTAGATTTCATTTATTCATGTGTAGTGTATTAATTTTAAATGGTGAACACAAAAAAAAAAAAAAACACAATTTTTTACCCTCTGTTGAGCATTGTGTGTTGCACTGCAAAGCTGGAGCGTCTGCAAAAGGCTTTAAGTTACAAGTCAATAGGAATGACATCAAAACACAATACCAATTATTATGATTACTATGCAATATTGTGCTTTTCTGTGATGCGCAATAAAAATGCGCAATCTACATCATAATTATTGCATCATAATAACATGATCTAACCTGAAGGATTAAAAAAGAGCTAGCTGGTATCTGCAAAGGTTCATGGAAAGCCGACAAGCAGGAATCACAGCAATTGGTATCCAATATACGGCGTGCTGATTAGCATTTATACCCAGCGCTCTCTGTGCAGTCCCCACGTCTACACCCTTGCACCTGACCCCATATGTCTGCAGACTCATCCAAACAACTGAAAAGAACAAATCTCTGCAGGAAAGTTTTGACATAAACTTCGATGCTGAAGCAGAGTGCCGTGACCTCCTCTGCCATATGGAGACAATCTGCTCCCCTCTGCCAGGCAGCCAGCGGGCAAAGCTGCGTGGGAGGAGACAGACGTTACTCCGCACTTAACATACAATTTACTAAATGACAGAGCTGGGCTGACACACTGGCTTTAAAAGGGAAATGGCAATGTTTTTCTTGTGAGCACACAACACTGAGATATTAGAATTACAAGCTTTAAAGCGGAGCGCCAGCTTTTAAAACACTTTGCATAGTTCATTTGGGCCAAGATGACCCAAACAAACTATGTTGTAAAGTGTCTCAAAAGCTGGAGTTCAGCTTTAACCACTTGCCAACCAGCTGCCATACATATACTTACCGGTACGTCACCTCGTGGGGGCGCAGGCGCGCACGCCCGTTCGCCACAAGGGAAGCTGATCTGCGGGCACCCGCGATCGCTCCCCATGGAGACGGCCGTTTGCCATTGTAAAGACGGCAGATCGCTGTTCTGTCAGCAATGAAAACAGAGCTCCTGTGTTCCTCCTATTTAGGAACACAGGTCCCTGTGTTCATTCAAGAAGCCCGTCCCCCCCCCACAGTTAGAAAGCACCCCCTAGGGACACATTTAACCCTTTGATCGCCCCTGGTGTTATCCCCTTCCCTATCAGTGTCATTAGTACAGTAACGGTGCATATTTTTAGCACTGATTACTGTAGTAATGTCACTGGTCCCCCCCAAAAGTGTCAAAAAGTGTCAAAAATATGTAGCAGAATACAAATTGGCCTAAAATGATGAAAAAATTTGATTTAAAAATTTTTTTTATTTGGAATGTTATATAGCAGAAAGTAAAAAAATTTTTTTCCAGAATTGTCGCTCTGTTTATAGTGAAAAAAATAAATAAAAAAATTGCACGGGTGATCAAATACCACCAAAAGAAAGCTCTATTTGTGGGGAAAAAGAACATCAATTTATTTTGGATACAGCTTTGCACAACCGTACAATTGTCAGTTAAAGTAAGTGCCAAATCGCAAAAAAAAATGTCCTGGTCATTAAGGGGGAAAACCTTCCGGTCCAGAATTGGTAAATATAAAAATACTAACCATGCATTGCAAGGGTCAAGTGCTCATTTTTGTCTAGAGTACTACTAAAAAGCATTTTTACTATCTTTATCAGCCACTACCCTATCAGCTGTAACTCACCTCTGACGCTCCGGGTTGTAGGTGTCCTTCACAGGACTTCACAGCTGCCACCGCCAGCAAGAGTGCTGGAGCAAAGCGGCTTCAGGGAAGCGGTCAATCCCTGTGAAAGGGGACAATAAATGTAGTAGTTAGAGCTACTACAGCGACAGCCGTGATCTTCCGGGTCCTGTGCCGAGGAGCTTCTCCTCTACACATTGGTCACAGGGGATCACTTGCTCAGCACTCTTGTAATTCACAGAACTTTTTTTTTTTTTTTATTAAAGAAAGGTGTTCCCTGATTGGTTGAGGTGGAAAGAGGAGGCATGGTGACACCATAATCCCTAACCCGCCAATCAGAGAACGGCTTATATTCATTGAAAAAAGAAAAACACTGGATTTCTGTGAATAGCAGCAGTGCCGAGCAAGTGACTCCCTGTGGTCAGTGTACAGAGGGTAAGGTACTCCGCAAAGGACCCAGAAAATCGCAGCCATCACTGTAGTATTTCTGACTAATACAGTGATCGTAAGCTTCCCTGGCTGCCCCTCAGGTATGACATATGCATACTTCTAGTGCAGCTTTCAGTTTAAATCAGCTAAATACATTACAGGTGCCTCAAAAACAAAATAGCTGCAAAGCTTTAACACATGGGTGGAATTCCGAACAAATTTTCTTTCAACAATCTCACATTTCATGCGTTTGTGATCCCATGGTGCCACCATTGTTTTCGAAATTCGACCAACCAAGCCTTCAATTTCACCTCATGTTGCTACAGAAAATTTTCATGGCCGGGAATCTTCCCTTTCCAAGTCACAGCTCATGCACATTTTTCTCAAATTAGATTTTTCGCACGATTCTCCCATCATTGGTTAGAAATTGTTTGATTTTCAAAAAATTTCCAGCATGCCTGATCACTCAAATTCCACAGCTGCACGAAAATTGGCTGCACGAAAATTGGCTGCTGCAGCTCACCAATGGTGCGAAATTCAAAAGAAAAATTTCTTAGTTAGGATTTTCGTAAGAAAATGCATTTGAAATTGGACCCATGTATGGTCTGCTTTAGCATTGGTTTCCTTCAGAAAGGATTAAGAGACTGATTAGAAAGGCTGCAGACAAGGATCTTTGCGTGTGGAAGCAGTGGTCTCTTTGTAAAGGCATGCCCCCTAGAGAGTGAGATCTACATATCTCCAGCACTGTGGCAAAGTGGTTAGCACTTCCTCCAAGCAGCACTGAGGTCATCGGTTCGAATCCCAACCACGACACTACCTGCATGGACTTTGCATGATCTCCTTGTGCCTATGTGGGTTTCCTCCCACACTCCAAAGACATGCTGGTAGGTTAATTGGCCCTAGTATATGTGAAGAATGTATGTATGTGACTTCGGGATCTTAAAATGTAAGCTCCTTGAGGACAGGGACTGATGTGAACGTACTATATAGGTTAAGCTCCATTCAAACCTGTGCGTATCGTTTTCAGGCGTTTTTTTTGGGCGGTTTTTAGGTGTTTTTTGCAGGTGTTTGGAGGCAGGCATTGACATCTAACAAAAATGCTTGTAATCTGCCAAAAAAGAAGCTTGTGCACTTTGTTTGAGCTTCAGGCATTTTGCTTCAGGTGACAAAACGCTCATATGTGAAAAGGGGCCATTGAAATAAATGGGATTTTGCGTGTTGGGCGTTTTGAGACTTCAGAGATGAGCGTATTACAAGCCTAAAAACGCTCAGGTGTGAACAGGGCCTAATACAAGTACCTGTCATAAATAAATCCCCAATCAGTAGGGATCATGAGCTTTGCTGATCACAGAGTTAAAGGTTCTGGCAAGTTAAAAAAAATATTTTTTTTATTGAACAGATATAACAAAACACTTTCAATGGGATATTTAGCAGACCAAAATATGAGAATTTCACCGCAAGGGTCCTTTCACACGGGCTTTCCGATCAGGTCCACCTGTCAGTTTTACAGGCAGACCTGATCAGATGCTCCATTCCTCCCTATGGGGCAGCGGATGTCAGTGGTCACATGTCCGCTGACACCCGCTGCTATCCGATCCGATCTGTAAAATCCAGACAGATGGAAACCCTATTTTTCCATGCGTCTGGAGGATCGGACAGGCGGTCTGTTTTCATCCGATCTCCCATAGAGGAGAGCGGGGATCTGACAGGTCTGTCTCTACAAAGTAAGCGGAGACGGACCTGTCATCCGCCTGCTCAGTGGGGATCGGCGGATTGATCCCTGCTGAGCAATACGGAATCCGCTGGGCGAAAATCCCGTGCGAACGGACCCTTAGGGTTTACATCCATTTTAAGTACATAACAAAAGTGATCACTGAACCCTCGTCACATAGCATAACAAAAAACATATTCAATACAAGCTGGAGCCAAGTGACTGAGAGTCACGCAATGCACAATCTGTCATCAGTGGCTCTCCTACCCCAAACTGGCTGATCAGTATGGAAAGCACTTACGCACTTACCGTCTTCTAAGCTCCCATAGAAGAGCCGCAATGCTGACATCTATTACATTGTATGGATAACACAAAGGAATAGGGAGGCACACGGAGAAGTGTGGATGGCCAGAGGCTGAGCAGTTATCACCCCCTCCCAATAAATAAACCGAAGACCCTCGGGTAGTTTCAAATGAGTTGGTGAGGACGGGCAACCCTCCGAAGCAGTCGGAATTACAGACAGACTCTTCCTGCGCAGCGATACAACTGACGAGGGAGAGAAACAAAGTGGCGATTATACAAGCAGCTAAATAACACAGGAGCAGAGGAAGTGAGGCTAAATTTGGATGCGCAAGACACTTTGTAATTTGAAAGAGACGTTCACCGACAATGCTGGAAGGCGGCTGCGAAGGATTCTCCAAGGGGCAAGGCTATGTATTTCCACGAACCACAGAATATAAAGATTGTTGTGGTTTACCTGGAATGAGATTCTAAGCCCTAACTGGATGACATTAGATTGCTCTGTGGACTGTGTATTAGAAACTATATATATATATATATATATATATATATATATATATATACACACACATTTTTTTTTTTCCACATCTCAGTGCTGCGGATTTCCTTTAGCCACTTCTGCTTCTACAGGCACCCACTCCAGCATCAGCTGCACATCATTGCTCTGGACTGGCTTTCTGATAGGAACAGCCTTGGAGCATGTCTCCATAATGAGCGGCAGCACAGCAGCTGGTGGTCTCCATCAGGGGGTGTATGTGTCAGGGTGACAACACAGGAGAACACTTTGGAGACACGGTGCAACGTTAAAAAACCATACCCTGTGAAGAAACCATACCCTCGTCACTTCCGGTCTGAAACAGCTGAGCAGCGCAGCAGTGCGCATGCTCAGAGCCCCGGATACGCAATTGAACAGGAAAGAATTAGACAAGTGCGCATGCTCGGTGGGCATGAAACTATCACGGCACTGTGTCTAATGTTATACTTGCGGCGGGTACATTAAAACACTTCGGCTGCAACATCAATCATCTCCTGTGCTATCGCTGTAACTTCCCTCATCTCCGGTAATAAAAATAAAAGCGGCGGCGGGTGTATGAGAGGTAAATGACGGCGATCTCGGCTCCGTGATCCGCTTTTATATTTATTACCGGAGATGAGGGAAGTGACAGGGGAAGGAGCGGAGATGATTTATGTTGCAGAGGAGCTGTTTTAATGTAAGCGCCGCAAATTTAACTACCGTGAGAAATCCATACCCTCCGTAGGTGCACCGGAAGTGACGAGGGTATGGTTTTCTCACGGAACAACGGACACAGTGTTGTCACCCTATAACAGGAAGTGCTTGAACAAGGTATCTCAAGGCAGGATCACCATTTTTTTTTTTTTAATAAAAGCAAAATAAATAAAAACTTTTGAAATGGCATTATTATATTGAGGCTTATGGATTTCAAAGATTTGATTGTTGAAGAAATGATTTTAGATTTACTGGAAAGTAATTGTAGATTTCTCCATTAAGGTAACATAATTCAATTACTACATTAGGCATAGATAGTGACTGTCCCATATTTACCAGAGCAGTCCTGCAGCTTGGACCTCTGTACCAATGATACTGCGTATGCACATCTCAGTTTATAGCGCGAGACAGCAAGCAGGCGGGTAGAGGCTTTTTTTTTGTTGCAGAAGATACCGTGTATGTCACTCCTCAATTAAAGCCTGCCTGCTCCCTGGTTATTATTGTGACAATTCAGTTCCCCTTTACTTGCCAAAGGCTTTGTATTTCACTTCAGTCATTCTTCTGATCCACACACCCCTGCCAGCTTAGTGAGACGACTTTTTACCTGCAGCAAAAACAATTTGTTCGCTGACCAGCCACTTGCCTGCTGACTGGGTACCAACAGAATAGTAGCAAGCTAATGAAATTATGACTCGCCTCCTGTCAGCAAGCTCCCACTGAAGACTGACAGCACTGTAAAATTAAATCTAGCCAGATTTGCTCACAGTGCTGTCCATCTGCCTGGCTTCTGTGAATGTCATTACAAGAAGCCAATATCAACGAAAGATTTCAGTACCAGCTGCATTTAAAGCGCAATACGTTTTTATAACTATAGAACCAAATGAAATGGTAGTTCTTATTCAGTTGCTTGGAATTCAGCTGACCCCCATCCTACCCTTGCACAGTTGTACAGGTACAGGGAGAAAACAGGCGCCACACTGAGTGCAGTATGTCAGGATCGTATGTTTAATATATCAAATGAACAGGTACTCACAAACGGTATGATAAAAACAGCATAGCAGTATGTGACAGGGAAATCCCAGTGTCCAGATTCAGGATGGCACTAGCGGTCTCGAAGCCCTGGGTAGTAGCGAGTGGAGAATCGACACTTCCCATATGCTGGGGACACAGCGCTGGCCGTCCTGACGTCACTTCCGGGATACGTACTGGCGCCGGCGACGCGTTGTCGGAGCATGCGCTCCTTCTTCAGGCCGATAATGCGCCATTTTGGACGAGGGCTTAAATAGACAGAAGGGCAGAGCCAGCTGGGTCCTAAAGAGTGCCATAATTCTGACTCAAAAGGAAGAAGCCTGCTATAACACTGAACTGAAACGAAGTGTATTATAGACAAACAACCAAAGCAGTGGTCAACTGGAATGCAGTTATCAAGAAACACTTACATCACATTACATATGTATATATATCCCCATATTGTTACACACAGGAATATATTATCATAATATAGTGATATAATTTAAATAATTTATTATAAAACCAAATATATAAAAAATCAAATATATAAAAATATATAAAAAAATATATAAAAAAAAGGGGATATATATATAGAAATACCATTTTTCATTTTATAAAAGCCACCATATTTTTATAAAAAATACACCATATTTTTAAAAAATGCACCATATTTTTCAAAAAATGCACCATATTTTTTAAAAAAGCCACCATATTTTTAGAAAACATATCTTGTCTAAAAATTATAAATCATATAGGTTATCTGAAAATTATCATCAGCCAACATATCCATCCAATAGTGTATCCCATTGGATTATCCTAACTAAGTACATGGCCATTATAAAGGATATTTTAAAAAGGGTATTTTAACCACTTTACAACCGGAGGATTTTGCTGTCTTCCGTCCAGGCCACTTTTTGCGATTCGGCGCTGTGCGACTTCAACTGACAATTGCGCGGTCGTGCGACGCCGTACCCAAACGAAATTTACGTCCTTTTTCTCCCACAAACAGAGCTTTCTTTTGGTGGTATTTGATCACCTGTGCGATTTTTACTTTTTGCGCTATAAACAAAAAAAGAGCGTTTATTTTGAAAAAATAACAATATTTTTCACATTTTTTTATATGAAATTCCCCCCAAAAAAGATGTAAAAACCAATTTTTTTAAAAGTTTTTTGCCAATTTGTTTTATGCTACATATGTTTGGTAAAAAAAAAATCGCAATAAGCGTATTTTGATTGGTTTGCGCAAAAGTTATTGCGTTTACTAACAAAGGGAAAGATTTCTGTCATTTTTGGTGTTTTTTTTTTAACGCGTAATGGCGGCGATCTGCGATTTTTTTTGCGGGACTGCGACATTGCGGCGGACAGACCGGACCCCTGACTGACATTTTTGACACTTTTGGGGGTACCAGTGACATTACTGCAGTAATCAGTGCTATATATATGCACTGTTACTGTAAAAATGACACTGGCAGGGAAGGGGTTAATTTTATTGGAGAGGGAGGGGTTAATGTATGCCTGGTGCTTACTGACGTGTAGGGGGGGAGGTGACTATGTGAGTCATGGACAGATCGGATGTCCAGCTATGCTGAACAGTCCGATCTGTCACTCCCTGTCACTATGGAGATCCGCCCGCTGTGTTTACACACAGCGGGCGGATCTCCAGACTCGATCCCCGACGATCGGGTAAGAGCAGCGGCGATCGCCGCTGCTCCTCCCCTGGCCCGACTCCCGCTGTGAATGAAAACAGCGGGAGCGAGCCTCCAGCGGCGCGCAAGCGCCGCCCAGAAGGGGAGGAGTCCAGTCACGTTAATACTACGTGACTGGACGGGAACGAGCCACTCTGCCGCAGTAGTATTCCCGTAAGCGGTAGTAAAGTGGTTAAATAAGACAATAGGGCATATCTCTCAGAGTCAGATTGAGAAGAAATTGCACCAATGACGATGACTATCTAGAACAGAGTGCCCAATTGAAGAAAAAATTGGGTGTGGATTATTGAGTCCATACCCGCTACCTTTGCACCAGCAGATCGTTATAAGAGATTATGTCAAAGAGAGGCCTATTGGATTTATACCCTAGATACTTTGGTGCCGGGTGGTTTGAATGAGGAAATTGAGACCAATTCTCTCATTTGATCCTATTCAATAATTTTTTGTTTGGACATCTGAGAGATATGCCCTATTGTCTTATTTAAAATACCCTTTTTAAAATATCCTTTATAATGGCCATGTACTTAGTTAGGATAATCCAATGGGATACACTATTGGATGGATATGTTGGCTGATGATAATTTTCAGATAACCTATATGATTTATAATTTTTAGACAAGATATGTTTTCTAAAAATATGGTGGCTTTTTTAAAAAATATGGTGCATTTTTTGAAAAATATGGTGCATTTTTTAAAAATATGGTGTATTTTTTATAAAAATATGGTGGCTTTTATAAAATGAAAAATGGTATTTCTATATATATATCCCCTTTTTTTTTTTATATATTTTTATATATTTGATTTTTTATATATTTGGTTTTATAATAAATTATTTAAATTATATCACTATATTATGATAATATATTCCTGTGTGTAACAATATGGGGATATATATACATATGTAATGTGATGTAAGTGTTTCTTGATAACTGCATTCCAGTTGACCACTGCTTTGGTTGTTTGTCTATAATACACTTCGTTTCAGTTCAGTGTTATAGCAGGCTTCTTCCTTTTCAGTCAGAATTATGGCACTCTTTAGGACCCAGCTGGCTCTGCCCTTCTGTCTATTTAAGCCCTCGTCCAAAATGGCGCATTATCGGCCTGAAGAAGGAGCGCATGCTCCGACAACGCGTCGCCGGCGCCAGTACGTATCCCGGAAGTGACGTCAGGACGGCCAGCGCTGTGTCCCCAGCATATGGGAAGTGTCGATTCTCCACTCGCTACTACCCAGGGCTTCGAGACCGCTAGTGCCATCCTGAATCTGGACACTGGGATTTCCCTGTCACATACTGCTATGCTGTTTTTATCATACCGTTTGTGAGTACCTGTTCATTTGATATATTAAACATACGATCCTGACATACTGCACTCAGTGTGGCGCCTGTTTTCTCCCTGCAGCTCATCACAAGCCCCTTCTACTTGTTTGCAGAGCAGCCTGCGGAGTGTGGTGCATGGATACGTATGTAGATGGACTCTTTATATAAGGACTCTTCTTATTTAATTTATACCATCTAGTCAGTGTGCTCGTTTATTAGTACAAGTTGGCTATTGGAGTGTGCGGAAGCGTTTGTTGTTATATATTTTTTTGTTTTTTGGACACTTATCTTTTCCCAGTTGTGCGCCAGGTTTAACCCCCTTCCTTTCAGTTGTACAGGTAAACTGAATAATGCCCTTGCTATAGGTGAAGGCCATTTTACATACCTCTTAAAGCCTAACTGGAAAACTCCCAGGAAATTGCTGGGATGTTGCTGAGAGAGGCCCAGCCATTACTGTTTACCATCACAGGAACAAGCTCTTTCTCTGACTCAAACCCTCTCCCCAGTGCAGTAGTTCTGAGCTCAGCGTTTGAGAGCTCACCCCTGCGATGGTGAAGGTGAACAGTAATAGCTGGGCCTTTCTCAGCAATGTCCTGGGAGTTTTTCGGTCTGGCTTCATGAGGTCCGTAAAATGGCTTACACTTCTAGCAAGAGCATTATTCAACTTTAGTCACAGCTGCACAGTTTGTTTTCATCTACAGACCCCCCTATCTGTATAGACTTTCTTTGTAAAAGTGAGGAAAAAATAAAAAAACTTCAAAAGCGGATGTAAACCTCCAAAAAATAAATAAATAAAAAAATAAAAACCTGAAAAACAAAAAATAGGCATAATGAGCATACTAGCCAGTTATAAAATCTTTACCTTAGATGAAGCCCCCACACACCGCTGACACAGCCGATATGTTCTCCAGTCTTCTTTCTGGGTTTGCGTCCTCCGGCCATCCGATTGGCCGGAGCTGTGATGACATCACTCCCACGCATGCGCACGGGAGCCGCCGTTCCCGGAACTGGGCTCTGAAGGAATACCATGGGCGGCCATTCCTTCAGAGCGCATGCGCCAGTGATGTCATTGACTGCATGCAAAGTAAATATCTCCTAAACAGTGCACGTTGAGGAGATATTTAAAGGCCCTATAGATAAGCCCCATCATAGGCCTACCTATAGCTACAAATAACTTTACTTCCTTTTTAAGCAGCACTGTGATAAGCTGGTTGCTTTATCTTCCATTCCAGGATCCTAGACTAAAACTTATGCTAGTGCTCTGAGTTCAGGTTTAAAATAGATATAATAAAACCCTGTAGAATGTTTACCATGTTAAAGTGATGTAAAGGGTCGTTTTTTTTTTTCTTGCAGAGTAGCCCCGATCCTCTTTTTCTGGGGTGCTCCGGTGGCGCTCCTGGCTCCTCCTCTTCACTGGATGCCCCCACGGAGAGCCGCTTTCCATGGGGGCACCCATGCAGGCAAGCTCACGAGTCCGCTGCTGCGTCTTTTGAAACAGACAGCAGGATTTGGCCATGCCAAACCCAAGTCACTGGATGTGATTGACAGCAGCGGGAGCCAATGTCATCTATCCAATGAGAATCTAAGACAGCGGCTGGAGCGACTGGACTCGTGCTCGTAGCTGGAACGTTCTTGGTTCAGGCAAGAATAAAGGGGGGGGGAGGGGGTCTGGGGGACAGCTGCAACCAAGAAGGTTTTCCACTTTCAAGCATAGAATGCATTAAAGTGAAAACCTTGAGATCAGGCCTCATGCACACTGGAAGCTTGCTGCTGCGGTTACAAGCACCTAGCTTTTTTTTTTGCCTCTAAATTCCCCTCAGTGTTAGACCTTTGGCAAGTCCCTTAGTACACACGGACACTGTTTTTCCCCGAGAGACTCTGCCAGCAGCTCCACCGTCCGCTACACTGGATCCTCTGCAGCTCAGCTCCACATCTGATTCACTAGGCCCACTGCCTAAGACCACTTTCCTCACACACAGCAGGAGGAGAGACCAGCCAGCCGTCTGCCTTCTCCTGGGACTCTGCTTCCCACCAAAGACGTCCTGTCACATGTCCCCCCAGCTTTTATGAGCAATCCCAGGATGCATTGCAAGAGTGCCCTACCACGGGGACTCCCACAAAAGCCAATGTGTCACTGGCTGGGTTTCCTCCACTGTCCAACAAGCTCCCTCATTGGATACAGTGGGGACACTCCCTCAGACCCAGTGAATCACACCTGGAGACAAGCAACAGGCAACCTAACAGATCAGGCTCCCCTGATAAGCAGAAGGAGCAAAAGATGCTTTTTCCTAGCACCTACCTAGGAGGGTGATACATAAATATGGTAGTTAAATCCACCAGGGGAACAGGTGCACCTGGTCCCATTCTAAACCATGCCATGGTTGCCGAGTAGTGTGGTTGATAGCACAAACCACCCCCCCCCCCCCCAAACCAACAGCTGCATCCAACATGCAGCTGCTGTTCGACCAATTATTTTCTGCCTGGCTCCTCTAAGGGACCTTTCACACTGGCTTTCCACCCGGCGGACTCAGTTTTGCTTAGCGGGGATCGATCCGCCAAGCAGGCGGATGACAGCTGTGTCTTACTTTGCAGAGACAGACCTGTTCTCTATGGGAGATAGGATGAAAGCAGACCACCTGTCCGTTCTCATCCAATCAGATCCTCCAGACAATGAAAAAATAGGGTTTCCATCCGTCTGGATTTCACAGACCACATCAGATCGGATAGCAGTGGATGTCAGCGGAGATGTCACTGCTGACATCCACTGCTCAATAGGAGGTGCATGGAGCACCCGATCAGGTCTACCTGAAAAAACTGACCGGCGGACCTGATCGGAAAGCCAATGTGAGAAGCCAATCAAGGGTTGTTGGGCAGGAGGCAGCTGACAGAGCCACACGCTGAGCAATTTTTGGCTGGCTCATCAGCAACCAGACAATATGGCCAGCTTAAAGCGAACTTCACCCAAAAGAGGAAATTCTGCTTGTTTGCCTCCCCCCGCATTTCTGGTGGATTGCTGCGGCACTCTGCGGAATTTTGGTTACCTCTTCCCCCGCAGCCTTCTGGAACACATCACAGGACCCAGAAAGCTGTGGAACCATTCACAAAGCGCAGTGTGGCTTATGAATTTGCAGTGGGAAGCCACCAAAACAGCAAAGTAAACTTGGGGGCGCCTGACCCAAAAGTTGGCTGAAGAGCCGGCTCGGGTTAGGACAGTGCTGGATTAATGGATAAGTATCCTGTTATTAGAATTCAGCAGCCACAGTATTTGTAGCTGCTGACTTTTAATATTTTTTATTTCTAGGGTGAAGAACAGCTTTAAGTCCCCCGGGGAAGTCTCAACGACCATTTTTAGATAGTATTCCCAGTGATCCTGCCATAAAGGTCCTTGTTCAGGAACTTCCTATTAGGTGACAACATTCTGTCCCTGTCTCCCAATTTGGCTCTGTTGTTGTGTGGGCTTTACAGGAGGACTACAAGTAGCCATTGTACACACATTATGCAAGCATGGTCCATGGTTGTTACCATCAGGAAACCCGCACAGGGAAAACTCCATGCAGTTACTGCTGAACTGCATGTAGACAGGAAGTGGCTGCAAGAAAACTGCAGCAAGGGAGGCAACAAATGATTAAATAAAAAAAAGTGAGAACAGAATTTTTTTTTAACAAATGGCAACTTTGTTTTTTATGACAAACTGTACACAGAGCTAACTAAACATTATCTGATCAATATTTACATTAGAAATGCACCATTATTTTGGCTGTGTTATCGGCATTTTGATAAGAAGAGAAAAAGGTGCCAATAATGGCACTGAAAACGCATGCGATTTTACTGTGCTTTTGGTTTGTTTTTCCATAGGTCATGTAACTCAAAAACCATATCAAAAACGTAACAAGGGTGCATTAATGATGTGTTCAACAGGGAGGTGATTTTTCGTGTGTGTTTTTTTTTTTTTTTTTTTTGAAACGGACCAAAAATGTAGCAAGCAGGATTTTTAAGCATCACAACGGAATAGAAATGGACTAGTGTGACTAAATACATAGAATTCAAAGGGATACATTTTTCTTGCACTAAAAAGGTAGCAATAATGCCCGACAATAACTACATATTCATTTAAATTCATGATATTAATTAAAAAGTAGAATACAATTTAAATATTATATATATATATATATATATATATATATATATATATATATATATATATATATATATATATATATATATATATACACACACACACACACACACACATACATACATACATACATATATATATATATATATATATATATACACATACATACATACATATATATACACATACATATGTGTATGTATGTATGTATGTATGTGTGTTTTTTTTTTTACTGTCATTTTTGGTTTTCAGCCAAGTGAATCCTGCATTTTCAGTACCAAAATTTCCAGTTGGTGCAATTTTCATATATAGTACTCTTAGGCTCGGTTCACACTGGTGCAATGCTGGATACTCTGCACATCCACTGCGGGTTCCCAGTGGAACCCGCAGTGGATCACATCACACTGCCATCTGCAAACCGCTGGGAGTGTCAAAACAAAGTTAATTACACCCCCAGATCGGTTCGCATATCGCAGTGCAAACTGTCAATTTGGATAGGAATCGGATTGCATCATTGTGAACAACAATGCAATCCAATTCTGGTGCGGACCAAAAAAAAGGGTCCTGTGCGACTTTGGTCAGAATGCGATGCAAATACAGCCATACAATCTGTATGGGTGAATTCGCATTGCACAGACATTGCATGTAATGTGCACAGCAGTCTGTGATGTCTTCCATTGCACCAATGTTAACTGAGCCTTCATTTAAAAAAAATATTCTAACATTTTTATAGCATCCCTTTAAAGACAAGGCTATTTTTAAAACCCACAAACACTAAATGGTCCCCTTCCTAGATGACTGCACATCACATCATAAAAAACACACAAAGAGGATAAAAAAAATAAACAGAAAATAGAGAAGAAGAAAGCATGGGAAGAAAGAGTTTCCTGAGGCCATGATAACTCATCTGGGAAACTGCTGCGGCCAGCAGTCACCAAAAGGTCAGCAAAAGTAAATTCCCCAATGTGAAACAGCAGCTCAGCTTCCTGCGTCCATCGGATGCAGCGCATTCCGCAACATACACTACAGCCAATCAACATACAGATGGAAAGCTGGGGTTACAGCTTACAGCCTTTAGAGGAAGTAAACTTCCATCTTTAAGTTTTACCTATAGTTAAGCTTATATTAGGACTTACCTATAGGTAGTGTACTGTAAATATCTCCTGAACATATACCGTTTAGGAGATGTTTACTGAGCTAGCAGCCAGTTATGTCACTGGCGCATGCGCTCTGAAGGAATGGCCACCCATGCAGTTTCTCAGAGCAGTGTGCCATGACTGGTGGCTCCCGTGCATGCACAATGTCACTGTGGTTCCGGCCAGTAACAGAGCCGGAGCCGCAAACCCAGAAGGAAGACCGGGTAAAGAAGGACCCTGCCTCCAGCGATGGCATCGCATCTCTGGAGACACTTCGTTTTCAGGTAAGTTTAAAGTAATGTGCTAGTATGAAATGCATACTAGCACATTATGGCTTTGCCTTGTAGGTAAAAAAAAAAAAAAAAAGTTTAGCGGTTTACAACCACATTAAAGTGGATCTATAGTCAATTTGTAAGATCCTATATTCATTTCCACATTGGATTTCTTTTACTTCTAGTCCTATTAATATGAAAGATCTTTTAGTTTGCAAACCTACTTTGTGAGGCTCCATTCACATATAGGCGTTTCGGATCGCAGGCAGAAATAGAAGCGATTCTGAACCATTGCATGTTTCAGGACGCCTGAGCGATTCCCGTGATTTGCAATGGCACCCCAAACGCAGCGCGATTTTGCCGCAATTGTCACCCGACGACTCGCAGTGAAATCTCGCAAAGAGAATCGCAGGACGCCTGACACCCAAAATAAGTTCTTGTACGTCTTTTGGGCGTCAGGTGTCCCGCGATTCGGTTTGCAAGATTTTCCTGCTATTCATCGGGCGACAGTCGCAGCAAAATTGCGCCGCGTTTGGGGTGCCATTGCAAGTCACGGGAATCACTCAGGTGCCCCGCGGCTTGCAATGGTTCGGAATCCCAGGCAGAATCGCTGCAATTCTGGCTGCGAGCTGAAATGCCTTTAAGTGAATGGCGCCTTACTTTCTTGAATTCTGTGACACATTCACTATACCCTGTGAGTAGGCACTGCTGTGTCACACATTGCACAGAGCCTGCCTTCTGATCTACAGAAGAGCTGAGAGGAGGAGCTTCAGGAGGCGGAGTCAGTACGGGAATCACTGCTAGCAGGCATCAAGGTACCATGGGATATGTAGTCCTTAGAAATGGAACCTAAACACCAGGGGAGAAGCAGCAAAGCATGCAGGGACCCCAGAAGTTGTGGAAAAAGAAGGCCAGTAGACAGGCAGAACTCACTACAGAAAAGGAGATTTTTCACATAAGCTTAAATTGGTTTGTCAGATATAACTAGTGTTTGTATTGCTATTACAATGCTGATGTTTTCAAATGAAAGTGTTGTGACTACAGAACGGCTTTAAATAAAAATCTGAGTGAAAGTGAATATGTGACTATGGTAGAAAATATAAAAATATACAAATTATACTGATTTTACACAAGAAAAAAAAAAAAAAACATACGAAAAAGGTACAGAGGAGAAAAACTGTAAACTAGCAGCTCCCTGTAATCTATGCAGTGTGAAGAGGAAGAGATATGTAGAAAGGAAATGTGATAATGAACCAGAGCATTATAAGGACACAAAGATAAATGTACACAATGCAACAGCTAGACCAGTATTAAAGATTTTTAACCACTTAAGCCCCGGAAGATTTTACCCCCTTCCTGACCAGGGCCTATTTTGCGATTCGGCACTGCGTGACTTTAATGGACAATTGCGCGGTGATGCGACGCTGTACCTAAACTAATTTGACGTCCTTTTTTTCCCACAAACAGAGCTTTCTTTTGGTGGTATTTGATCACCTGTGCGATTTTTTGATCATGCGCTATAAACAAAAAAAGAGCGTCAATTTTGCAAAAATAACAATATTTTTCACATTTTTTTTTATATGAAATTCCCCCAAAAAATGTAAAAATCAAAATTTAACATTTTAGGCCAATTTGTTTTCTGCTACATTTTTTTTTTTTTTTTACCAAAAATATCGCAAAAAGCGTATTTTGATTGGTTTGCGCAAAAGTTATTGCGTTTACTAAGGGAAAGATTGTCATTTTTGTGGTTTTTTTTTTTAACGCGTAATGGCAGCGATCTGCGATTTTTTTGCGGGACTGCGACATTGGGGCGGACAGATTGGACCCTTTTTTTGACACTTTTGGGGGTACCAGTGACATTACTACAGTAATCAGTGCTATACATATGCACTGTTACTGTAAAATGACACTGGTAGTGAAGGGGTTAACTTTTTTTGAGAGGGAGGGGTGGTGTGTGTCCCTAGAGGCGTGATTCTAACTGTGATTGGCTGTGGCTTGAGCTATACATAGTAGAACCGTATGATCACCATTCTTACACAAGGGAGAATGAAAGCGGCTTGTTTACATTAGCCGCCTGTCTTTCTCCCGGTGTCACGGACGATCGCGAATGCCCGGCGCGTCCGTGACCGAGCAGGAGCGCGCATCCGGCGGCGCGCGCTCGCTCCCCAGAGCCTCACAGGCTAGCGACGTAGACCTACGTCACTCTGCCTGTGAGGGGGGCTGACTGCCGCAGTAAATATACTGTGAGCAGTCGGCAAGTGGTTAAAGCAGTTGAATCCCCTGTGTAAAAAAAAAAAAACAAAAAAAACTGCAGGACAATGGCATAATGTGCATCGCATACTAGCACATTATGAAATACTTACCTTAGAACAAAGCCCCCACACCATCGCCTGGACACCGCTGAGGGAGCCGACATGTTCCCTCTGCATCTCTTCCCGGTTCGACAGCTCTGGCGCTGGGAGTGCCGGAGCCGCGATGCCGTCACTATCACGCATGCGTGCGGGAGTTCACTTTCTGGCAAGGACCCAGCAAGGAGCTCTGAAGATCCAGTAAGATATGCTGGACCTTCAGAGCACATGCGCTGCTGGTGTCAGCGGCTGCATGCAGGGTGAATATCTCCTAAACTGTGCAGGTTTAGGAAATAATAATTTTACCTACAGTTAAGCTTTACAGGCTTACCTGTAGGTAAAAATTAAAAAACGGAGTATACTACCGCTTTAAGGAGAATTTCAGCTGATGCCTTTTTGATGCAGCAATTTGTGAAATTTGATGTAAACACAGTATCTCACAAAAGTGAGTACACCCCTCACATTTTTGTAAATATTTTAGAAATGACGCTTTGCTACAATGTAAAGTAGTGGGTGTACAGCTTGTATAACAGTGCAAATTTGTTGTCCCCTCAAAATAACTTAAAGCGGAGTTCCGGGCACAGAAATGATTTTTCACTGAACATACCCCCAGGACAGTCAGGGCTAGCACATTCCACAATGGCTAGCCTCTGATCTGTCCCGGTTCGCACTTACCTTTTAGAAGAAATACTTACTTTGAAAATTTCTTCCACAGCGTTTCCATCTCTCTTGTGGGCAGCTGAAGCCGGCGCGGTCCTCTTCGGTGTCTTCTTCCGCGTCTTCTTCTCCCAGAATGCGCCGCACCGGCCCCTCTCGTCACTTCCGGTGCGGCGCCGCATTCCTAAACAGCTTCTGGGCATGCCCAGAAGCTGTTTAGCAGGGGAATGTGGCGTCGCCTGGAAGTGACGTGCGGGGCCGGTGCCGTCGCATTGATTCCTGGGAGCGATGACGTTCAGCTCCCAGGAATCATTGCGAGGCAAGAAGTGACGGGGTGAGCCTCGGCGCTGGAGGAGGAAGTACCCTGAGGTGAGTATTTACGATCTTCAATTACAAGGTGAGTATACAAAAAAAAATAACTATCCAATTCCTTTTCAGGTTATGTGTAGCTAGCGGAGGGGCACAAAAAAAAAAAAAAAAATACAGATTTTGTGCCCGAAACTCCGCTTTAATCAGCCATTAGGCCACATGCACACTGGACGTTGTTACAGCTGCTGTTTTTGGCATCAGACATTTTTTTTCTGCAGCCAGTAAACTCCCCAGCATGTTATCTATGTGTCCTTGCACACATAGGCAATCAGCAGTTTTTGGCAGAGGCGTTTTCTGGCTGTGAAAAAAAAAAAAAAAAAAACTAGTGGGCTTTAGGAGGCGTTTTTCAGCTGTAAAAACGCTCTAACTCTGATAAAAGCTAAAAAAAAACTCCAAAAAACGCTATTCTGCATTTATCAACATTTTTGTGGCAGTATAGTTTTGCTAAAAAAAAGCTACTGCAAAAAACCTGAAAAACGCCTTCTACAGCTAATGCTTTCTACTGACGTTTTGCTAACGTCCAGTGTGCATGAGGCCTTAATGTCTAAACTACTGGCAACGAAAGTAAGTGAATCCCTGAGTGAAAAATGTCCAAATTGGGCCCAAAGTGTAAATATTTTGTATGGCCATTATTTTCTAGCACTGCCTGAACCCTCTTGGGCATGGAGTTCACCAGAGCTTCACAGGTTGCCACTGGAGTCCTCTTCCACTTCTCTATGACGACATCACAGAGCTGGTGGATTAGAGACCTTGCGCTCCTCCACCTTCTGTTTGAGGATGCCCCACAGATGCTCATAGGGTTTAGGTCTGGAGACATGCTTGGCCAGTCCATCACCTTTACCCTCAGCTTCTTTAGCAAGGCAGTGGTCATCTTGGAGGTGTGTTTGGGGTTATGTTGGAATACTGCCCTGCGGCCCAGTCTCTGAAGGGAGGGGATCATGCTCTACTTCAGTATTTCACTGTTCATGTTGGCATTCATGGTTCCCTCAATGAACTGTAGCTCCCCAGTGCCGGCAGCACTCATGCAGTCCCAGACCATGACACTCCCACCACCATGCTTGACTGTAGGCAAGACACACTTGCTTTTGTATGCCTCACCTGGTTCCCGCCACACACGCTTGACAACATCTGAGCCAAACCAGTTGATCTTGTCTCATCAGACCACAGGACATGGTTCCAGTAATCCATGTCTTTAGTCTGGTTGCGGGCTTTCTTGTGCATCATCTTTAGAAGAGGCTTCCTACTGGGATGATAGCCATGCATCCCATTAGACATGATTTCTCTTTGGGAGTATCTCACCAAAAATGACATATTTGTTGCAGAGGATGCCAGAAATTTGACTTGTGTATCTTAGTGCAGACTTCTGGGAAAATCAGTGAGCCAAATCACACAAGCAGGAAATTACATTTTCAGGGGATGTTATATACACTATATGTGTACAGAACACATCCAAGTAGCCATATTGGATTGCATTTTTAGTAATAATTACAGCAAAGCAGATTAAAATGTAATTTCAAAACCATTTAATTACAATAGGACTTGAGTCCCAATTGCATACATTAAAACGTTTTTTTGTTTGCTATTTTTTTTTCTCCCATTAAAGTGGAGTTACCCTTTAATTTGTTAGTCAACTCCACTATTGTAAATTTGCATCTTAAGCACACACTTGTCGAAGGTCGGGGGATACATCGGCCAGGTTTAATAAAAACTAGCCGACATTCGGCCTCTTTGTATGGCAGCCAGTCTGACAGAAGCTGGACATTCATGCTGGAAAAACAGCCCCCTCAGTCAATATCTGAGCGCTGACCGGAGAGTTGCGGCCGGGTGGGCGAGGGGTGATGTGTGGTGTTGGGCCCCTGTCAAAACACAACAGCTCAGGGGGGGAGATTTCTGTACTAACATCTGATTGTTAGTACAGCGGCTCCGACCAGAGCGGTCAGTTTTTTTTCCATTCAACCCACTTTTTAACTGAGTTTAAAGCAAAAAAAAAAAAACACAAATGGTGTATACTAGGCTTATCACTGGTTTCTCCCCAGATTAACAATGTGGCTATGCAGAGGTGTATACAATGTTAATCCATCTGGAGTAGAGACACCCTAAGATTGGAAGTGTGTTGCTAGTAGGATCATCATGTGAAAATATTGGAAATAAAGCCTATACAAAGAACATTTATGCTGCAGCCACCGCATTTAAACTGTGACTATAGGAACCCCCCCCAATTAGATAAGAGTAAGGAGGGGTTATAACCCCTGTAAGGTTTATTTGCACAATCCAAGTCCCATTGGGGAGATTTACCTTCACTTCTTGTCCCATAGTTAAAACAGAAAAAAGGGAGAGGAAATCCTTCCTAATTAAGGGAATCTCTGGAGGGACTCTCAGGTCACCAGAACTAGTGTCCCCATTGGAAGATTGGAGAACCACAAATAACAGTATGGTATCGTCAGCATCTCTGTTACAACAGCTTCACCTACTGATTCTGGCAGAATAAAAAAAATGATCTTGCCAATCTTTAAAGCCCATCTCCGGCAAAAGAAAAATGCTTCCTTGCAGGAAAGCTGCCTTCACACGACGGGGGTGGAATGCTCGTTTCAGTCTAGGTGTATGTACTTCAAAAAGCAGATTTACCTACTTGATCCTCCACTCTCCCAGCAGACAGTGCTCCTACGCTCCCCCAGTAGTCAGTGCTCTCCTCTACTTACCTATGCTCCCTCAGTAGACTGTGCTCTCCTCTACTCACCTACACTCCCCCAGTAGACTGTGCTCTCCTCTACTCACCTGCGCTCCCCCAGTAGACTGCGCTCTCCTCTACTCACCTACGCTCCCCCAGTAGACTGTGCTCTCCTCTACTCACCTACGCTCCCCCAGTAGACTGTGCTCTCCTCTACTCACCTACGCTCCCCCAGTAGACTGTGCTCTCCTCTACTCACCTACGCTCCCCCAGTAGACTGTGCTCTCCTCTACTCACCTACGCTCCCCCAGTAGACTGCTATGGGAGCGTAGGTGAGAAGAGAGCACAGTCTACTGGGGGAGCGTAGGTGAGAAGAGGAGAGCACAGTCTACTGGGGGAGCGTAGGTGAGAAGAGGAGAGCACAGTCTACTGGGGGAGCGTAGATGAGGAGAGCACTGTCTGCTATGGGAGCGTAGGTGAGAAGAGGAGCGCACAGACAGTGCTCTCCTCATCTACGCTCCCCCAGTAGACTGTGCTCTCCTCTTCTCACCTACGCTCCACCAGTAGACTGTGCTCTTCTCTTCTCACCTACGCTCCCCCAGTAGACTGTGCTCTCCTCTTCTCACCTATGCTCCACCAGTAGACTGTGCTCTCCTCTTCTCACCTATGCTCCCGCAGCAGACAGTGCTCTCCTCTTCTCACCTACGCTCCTGCAGCATACAGTGCTCTCCTCTTCTCACCTACGCTCCCGCAGCATACAGTGCTCTCCTCTTCTCACCTACGCTCCCGCAGCATACAGTGCTCTCCTCTTCTCACCTACGCTCCCGCAGCAGACAGTGCTCTCCTCTTCTCACCTACGCTCCCGCAGCAGACAGTGCTCTCCTCTTCTCACCTACGCTCCCGCAGCAGACAGTGCTCTCCTCTTCTCACCTACGCTCCCGCAGCATACAGTGCTCTCCTCTTCTCACCTACGCTCCCGCAGCATACAGTGCTCTCCTCTTCTCACCTACGCTCCTGCAGCATACAGTGCTCTCCTCTTCTCACCTACTCTCCCGCAGCATACAGTGCTCTCCTCTTCTCACCTACGCTCCCGCAGCAGACAGTGCTCTCCTCTACTCACCTACGCTCCCGCAGCAGACAGTGCTCTCCTCTTCTCACCTACGCTCCCGCAGCAGACAGTGCTCTCCTCTTCTCACCTACGCTCCCGCAGCATACAGTGCTCTCCTCTTCTCACCTATGCTCCCGCAGCATACAGTGCTCTCCTCTTCTCACCTACGCTCCCGCAGCATACAGTGCTCTCCTCTTCTCACCTACGCTCCCGCAGCATACAGTGCTCTCCTCTTCTCACCTACGCTCCTGCAGCATACAGTGCTCTCCTCTTCTCACCTACTCTCCCGCAGCATACAGTGCTCTCCTCTTCTCACCTACGCTCCCGCAGCAGACAGCGCTCTCCTCTTCTCACCTACGCTCCCGCAGCAGACAGTGCTCTCCTCTACTCACCTACGCTCCCGCAGCAGACAGTGCTCTCCTCTTCTCACCTACGCTCCCACAGCAGACAGTGCTCTCCTCTTCTCACCTACGCTCCCGCAGAAGACAGTGCTCTCCTCTTCTCACCTACGCTTCGGCAGCAGACAGTGCTTTCCTCTCCTTACCTACGCTCCCGCAGCAGGCTGTCCCTCAGCATTGTCCAGTCTGAACCTAGAGCTATGAGCTCTGCAATGGACTTGATGACATCAGAGGACCTGTGAGTCCCAGAGCATAGGGAAGAAGAGTCTGTGAGGATCAGTCCTACAAAGTGGCGGAAGTCTGGAGGAGTGAAGTATCAGGTACGTAACAATTTTCCAACAGGCTGGCTGTACACAAGTCAATCGAGATTCATTTGTGTACAACCAGCCTTCCCATGCGTGGTTCGAAATTCGTCCAGTTCCTGCTAAACTGCCTGATTTTCAATCAATGTATGGCCAGCTTTATTGGAGTTCTTCCTGAACTAGCTTCGACCTGCTAGCCCCCTCATCATGTAAATCCAATTTCGGCATTTGAGTAAAACAGAGAGCAGCCATGCTGTGAGCATAAACACACATCCGCCCTGGGAATCTGGTGAGAACTTGCAAAATTAAAGAGCCATTTCTGGTTTCAACAAGGAAACTGTAAATCTTTTTACACTAAAGCCACAAGAATCAATGCCAATACCCAAAGACCAACTTTGCGCAAGATTTCAAACACTCTTCCCATACAAAGCACCATAACCAAATAAGAACTAAAATATAAAACACTGGAAATCCCAGGTTGTGGATAGAAATAGCACATGTTAAAAAGGAACCTGTAGGTACTACAAGTTTAAACATGCCCTGCTATAAAGAAGTGTGGTGGATGGCAGACTCCTCCCAGTTCTGTTGTTGTATTCTGACTTCCAACTGAAGCTGCTGATCGAATGAAAGTTTTCCCAACAGTTCCGACTTCTATTGAACGGGAACAGCCGTAGATGCATTAAAATTCGGGCCAGTGCATGCTCAATCTATGGCCAGCTTGGAGCTCACCACACATGGTAAAATTTGATTGTACTATTATGTATCAGGGCTTGCCTGATTATAGAGGTCCTCATACTACAGAGTTTTGGTAAATCTAAAGTCAATTGTACACATGCATGGTGATCCTACAACAAATGCTTCAGAATTTTAAAAGCTGGACTCCAGGCACAAAAAAAAAAAAAAATGCTTTTAAATATATTCCTCAAAAGTAACAAGGCATTATAGTGTTTACAGTAGTACTTTCCTTTATGTTGTAGTTTTTGCCAATAATTTAAGCAGAACTTCACTCTCTCAGACTATTTTTAATCCTTGTTCTGCTAGCATTAGTAAATGGATAGGAAAGTATATCGGATTTACTTTTTTTTTTTTTTAATTTCTTCAGTTACTTCCTGGTTTCCGGGCCTAGGCAAATTATGTCATACATCCCAGGGGGTCTTCAGAAGGGGCATTCGCAGCTAAGCAAACCCTCTACTGCTTGCATGCCTGAGCTAAGGGCAGGTGGGTTCCAGGAAGTAAATGTTACATTAATTAACTCCCTTACTCAAAGTTGCCAGAAATGCTAGGATGTGTTTTTTAAAGTGATTTTTCAACAAAGCATGGATGAGTGAGCTTGCTTTGAATATTAAAAATTAATTACCGGTAAATAGCATTGAAAACCTAGAAATGTGATAGCAGAAAAAGCCCGAGTAGTCCATAGAGTCTGCCCATTTTTTTTTTTTTGTGGAGCATTTTTGGTTTGTGGTGCTCAGATGGAGTAGTTCCGCTTTAAGCTTTTATATGCCTGATGGTTCTATATAAATCATTGTATTTTATTGTTCTTTACAAACCATTTGTAATGTTCTGTTAGTAATCACTCTGATGTGCATTATACCTACTGTATACAAAGATGACTATTTATAGGGTATTATTTTAACATTTAAAAATAGATATATATTTTTTTTTAAATTGGATCCTTTATGTTAGCCTTTCTCAACCTTTTCAACACAGAGGAGCCCTTGAAATAAATTTCTGGTCTCGGGGAACCCCTGCTAAAAAATTAGAAATCTACAACTCATGACACATTAGTGTGACAGTCAGTGGGAAGAATGTTCTTTACTCATCATCATTGGGAAGAATTACCCCCCTTCTAGATCGCTAAAAAGAACAATGGTGTCATTGGAAACTTATCTGTGAGGCAGAGGTAAACAGTCCTGTGCTAAGTCAGCTGGAGCAGAGGGCCAAAGAGACATTAAGGACCCCTGATGTCTCCATACAGAGTACCTATCACTTGCCCAATGCCATCACATAGGGGCCTTGTTAGCCCTCTTGTAATAGTAAGAAAGTTAAAGTGGAACTTCACCCTCTCAATCAACATTGATCATTTTTAATTCTGATGCTGCTAGCATTAGCAAATGGATAGAAAAGTAAATCATATTTACTTCTTGTAAACTTACTTTCTGGTTTCTTGCCTAGGGAAATTATGTCCTACATCCCAGGAAGCTTCAGGGGGAGGGGAGGAAGAGGTGTTTTCTCAGCTAAGCACACACGCATGCTTGAGCTAAGGGCAGATCGATTCCAGAAAGTAAATGTTACATGAATCATTTGCCCTTATTTAAGATGGCCACCAGGGTGGATTTGATTTTGAGGAAAAAAAAAAAAGTTTTTTTTTACTTTCTACTATAAAACATTTCCAATAAAAAAAAAAAAAAAAAAATCAAAAGGTTTATCAATTTAGGCCAATACAGTAAACCCCCGCTCCATCGCGGTTCAGTTTTTGCGGTCCCGGTATATTGCGTTTTTTTTGTAATGTTATTTTAATATATAAATCATTAAAAATGAAATATTTTTGTGTTTTCCATAGCTCTTGCTATGTCTCTCAGTATCTTTTATGTGTTTAAATGAGTTTCTATTGTTTTAAAAGTGTGTTTAAAGACCTTAAAATGCTTTTCAGACATGGGAGTAAGTCACACATGTGCAAGTCACAAGCAAGTCTCAAGTTACTGTGGCGAAAAGCAAGCAAGTCAAGTCCCTGCTAGAAGTCAAGCAAGTCAAGTCATTTATTTTGGTCAAGTCACAAATCAAGTCAAAATACTGATCTACCCCAATTTTCACCTTTAAATCAGTTAAAAGTCAGAGGTCAGGAAAGGTTTTGTTTTCAATATTAACAAAACTGCTTAGTGCTTTTTTCTTGGCATATTAAAGAAACACTTTGAATGTCCAAACAGCTCAAAATCCTTCGTCCAGTCATGGTCGTCCGGACTGTAGGGGGTGCTCGCCCACTACAGTCTCCTGAGGGAGCAACGTAGGGCTACAATATAGTAGGGCTACGTCGCTTTGCCCAGCAGCGGCAGAGTGACGCAGTAAATGTACGGTGGGCGGGGTTAAAGTGGTTAAGTGACTGTGGTGTCAGAAACATAACAGGCACATTAATTTTGCTTTAACACATCTTGAGAAAATGTAAATATTTAATAACTTAAAAAAGTAAAGTCATTTCGAGTCAAAGTCAAGTCTCAAGTCAAGAATACCAAGTCAAAGTCAAGTCGAGTCTTTTACTAATTTTAGTCAAGCAAGTCTCAAGTCCTCAAACTGGTGACTTAAGTCAGACTTCAGTCAAGTCATGTGACTCAAGTCCCCCACCTCTTATGCTTTTACACGTACAGTGACCGTAAAAAAAAAACATGCCTACTATGCATTTTAATAGGGTTTTTCTATTTCGCGGATTTTCACTTTTCGTGGCTGGGTCCGGAACGTAACCCCCGCAATGGAGGGGGGGTTTAGGCCCCGTTCACACTGGGGCGATCTGACTTCCAGGGGCGACCTCCGTGGTCGCGGTGCGAGCCACGACCTCGGAGCGGCAGACACGGACTTCATAACATTGAAGTCTATGACGGTCGCCTCCAGGTCGCCCCAAAGAAGCTCCGGACCCTTTTTCTAAGTCGGAGCGACTTGTGTCGCTCCTATTAGAACGGGTCTGCAGCTTCCCTATGGAAGGCGACCTGTGAGGCGCCCAGGTCGCCGCACAGGTCGCCCTAGTGTGAACGGGGACTTACTGTATGTATTCTGCTACATGTTTTTGGTAAAAACACAATAAGCGTATATTAAAAGGAATTGTAAAGGCAGAAGGTTTTTACCTGAGTGCATTCCATGCATTAACCACTTTAGCCCCGGAGGATTTTGCTGCTCAATGACCAGGCCACTTTTTTTCAACTTAGCACTACGTGACTTTAACTGACAATTGCGTGGTCATGCAATGCTGTACCCAAACAAAATTTACGTCCTTTTTTTCCCCACAAACAGAGCTTTCTTTTGGTGGTATTTGATTTATTTTTTGCGATAGTAATAAAAAAAAAAGTGGATGGCGATTTTTAGCGGGACTGTGACATTGCGGCAGACAGATCGGACCCCTAACTGACATTTTTGACACTTTAATATCATATGCTATAAATATGCACTGTTACTGTAATAATGACACTGGCAGGGAAGGGGTTAACACTGTTGGTGATCAAGGGGTTAAATGTATGCCTCATGCTTACTGACGTGTGTGGGGGGGAGGGGGTTCTGTGACAGACAGAAATCGCAGGTTCAGCTATGCTTAATCCTGTGATCTGTCCCTGTCTGTCACAGAGAAGATCCGCCTGCTTTGTTTACACAAGAGGGCGGATCTTCTCACACTTTCCCCGACAATCGGGAAGAGAGGCGGTGATCACCGCCTCTCCTCCTCCGGCCCAGACTGTCTAAACACAACGGGAGCGAGCCTCCAGCGGCACGCACATACCGCAGAGACCATTAGGAGTCCAGTGACGTAGGTCTACGTCTCTGGACCCAGGGGAGCCGACCTGCCTCAGTAATATTAATGTGAGTGGTCGGCAAGTAGTTAAGATTAAAAAAAACCTTCTGTGTGCAGCAGCCCCCCTAATACTTACCTGAGCCCATCTCTATCCAGCGATGTTGCAGGAGTGTCTCAGCTGCCCGGGACTCCCCTCCTCATTGGCTAAGACAGCAGCGTGGGGCGATTGGCTCCTGCTGTTGTCAAAGTCAGTCAGTCAGTCATCGGGAGAGAGAAGGGCAGGCCAGGTCACGGCTCTGTGTCTGAATGGACAAAGGGAGCTGTGATTTGGCTCGGGTGCTCCCATAGCAAGCTACATGCTGCGGGGGCGCTCAACAGGAGGGAGGGGCCAGGAGCACAGAAGAGGGATCCGAGAAGAGAAGAGGAGGATCTGGGCTGCTCTGTGCAAAACCAACTGCACAGGGCAAGTAAGTATAACTTTTTTTTTTTTAATTTATTTTGTTTTTTAAACGAGACTTTACAATCACTTGAATTTGTTTGCACAAAAGTTTTAGTGTATACAAACTATGGGACATTTTTATTAAATCATTTTTTTTTTTACTAGCAAAAGCGATGATCAGCGACTTCTAGCAGGAATGAGATATTGCGGTGGACAAACCGATAGTGACATTATTACAGTGATTAGTGCTAAAAATATGCACTGTCATTGTACTGACACTGGTAGGGAAGGGGTTAAGATCAGGGGAGATCAAAGGGTTAATGGTGTGCCTAGCCTGTGCTTCCTCACTGTGGGGGAGGTTCTTTGACTAGGGGGAAGGCAAAGATCCATGTTGTTGCTTTGCAGCAACACAGGATCAATACCTTCCCTTCCGGCAGAACGTCTATCTGCCTTGTTGACATTGGCAGATTGTCGTTCTGTCTGTGTAATCGGTGGGTGCCTGCGGACATACACGCTGATCACACACAGCAAGAGCGGGTCGCTGGTGGGGCATGCGCCCCAGACCCGGAAGTGTCAGATCACATACTGGGTACGTCATCTGGCGCACAGTGGCTGTCCTGCAGCAGTCAATGTACGTGGGCGGTCCGCTAGTGGTTAAGACGTGCATGAAAAATGAAAAAAATGCTGCCGAGGGGGGAAGTGGTTCCATCTGCCATGATGGATAGCTAGAGCCTTACTTCTTGTCCTGTGGACAAATGTTTTACCAGAATATCTCCAATGGCAGTAAAACCTGACAGAAGTTCTAGTCCTTCTGCATTTTATTCAAAACTTAAAAAAAAAAAAAAAAAAAAAAAAAAACCACATACCCGTTCAAGACATTGAACTTTTGCATTGCAGAGCTGCAGCCAACCGCTACTATGACAGCCACACAGCTCGGGACCACAGCATTTTCATTCATTAACTCACAAGACTTATGGCTGATAACAAGTCGAGGTTTGTGCAGAAACAAAAACTCTTTTCAGAGCTCCGACGTGTTTACTGCTTATGTGACCCAATGGCAAAAAACCATCATGTGCTTTCAATATATAAAAAAAAAAAAAAAAAAAAAAAAAAAAAAACAACCACACATACATACAGGGATGTAAAGGAAACATTTTACAAGGGTCCAGAGAGCAGAATTTTAACTAGACTAGAATCATTTTACAGTTTATAATACAGAAGATACTTGTTTTACATTCAACTTTAAGGGATTGTAAAGGCAGAAGGTTTTTTTTATCTTCATACATTCTATGCCTTATGATAAAAAGCCTTCTGTGTGCAGCAGCCCCCCTGAGTCCCCCCTAATACTTACCTGAGGTCCCGCTCAATCCACGAGCGTCTCAGCCTTCCGAGATTCTCCCTCCTAATTGGCTGAGACACAGCAGTGGCGCCATTGGCTACTGCTGCTGTCAATCAAAGCCAGCTAGTCAATCAGGAGAGAGAGGGTGGGGCCAGGTCGGGGCTCCATGTCGGAATGGACGCAGATCCTGTGTTTCTGCTAAGCAGGGACACGGATCTCTGTCTTCCAACTGTTACAGCACCTTCCACAGTTGGCAAGCACTCCCTAGGAACATATTCAACACTGTGATCGCTCCTGTTAGCCCCTTTCCCTGCCAGTGTCATTACTACAGTGACAGTGCATATTTTTTTTTAGCACCGATCACTGTATTGGTGTCACTGGTACCCAAAAAAGTGTCACTTAGTGTCCGATTTGTTCGCCGCAATGTCACAGTCCCGCTATAAGTCACTGATTGCCGCCATTACTAGTAAAATAAATAAAAATTACATAAAAATATCATAGTTGGTAGATGTAACTTTTGCTTAACTAATCAATATAGGCTTATTGGAATTTTTTTTTACCAAAAGCCATGTAGCAGAATACATAAGCCTAAATTTACAAAGAAATTTGTTTTTTACTGGATGTGTTTTAAAGCCGAAAGAAAAAAAAAAAAAAAAAAAAATTATAATATATATATATATATATATATATATATATATATATATATATATATATATATATATATATATATATATATATATATATATATATATATATATATATATATATATATATATATATATATATATATATATATATATATATATATAAATATAAATATATGACATAATAAAACCCGCAGAGGTGATCAAATACCACCAACAGAAAGCTCTATTTGTGTGAAAAAAGGACAAATTTTACTTGGGTATAGCATCGCATGACCGCACAATTGTCAGTTCAAGTAACGCAGTGCCGCATTGAAGTGAATGGACTGCCCTATGTTTTAGCCTGAGGATGTGCGCAAACGCGGTGTGATTTTGCATGCATTCTTAATATACCTAGATGTGAATGCAAGGCAGGGGAACACATGACCCAAGGGTAAAGTGTATGAAACCTTGTCAGCTAATAACTTTGTGTTCTCTGCCTGCAATGACATTTATTAGGTATTTTGTTCACACAACTCCATACTATGTTATGGGCTGGTTTTGGTGGGGCTGTCTGCACTCCTCAGGAAGGAGGTGTTTGTAGTGCTCTTTAAAAGGCTGCAACCCTACACCTCCATACATACAGTACAGTGAGCAATCGCACCCTAAAAAAAGAAGTGTATTCCTAGCAGAATCAGCAGGTATAAATAAAAGGGCAAAAAGCCTTGAAACAAAGATAGAAAACTAACGCAGCCATCACATCCAAGGACTGATAAAATGCAATAGATGACATTTTTGTTCTGGATTTAGATGTACTTTTAAAAAGATGTAGCTGTGGAGGGAATACTGGGAACAAAATAAAAATGGCAGGCAATATGAGCAGGAAAGACTAGTTCTCTGGCCAACTACCCATTACATACAATGTAGTTCAATCCATCAGTAGACCTCCCCCCTCAACCACAAGAACCAGTGCTCAGCTGAGAAAAGATTCACACGCTTTAAATATAATAAAAACACAACACTATAGTGGGTATAAAGTTCCCCTCCACGTGTTCTGAGGTTCAGCCATGATCCGGCCGCCGGCGGCACAGGCGGACAGGCCCGCACATGAGTGGGAGAGACAGACTTGCAGAATCTCCATAATGATAGATTTTGTAGCCCCTTTACCATCTACTTCCCTGATGTGTCAGCGAGGAGCTTCTTATCAAACAAGTCCCTACGTGTCAGCTGAGAGAAAACACGCAATATATCTTTTAATAAACAACAACTCCCTATATTAGCACATGTGTATTTATATAGTACTTATCCTATGGTAAATGCTTGGACGATTTCATAGACGACCTAAATATAACACCTTGCTAACATTTTCGGTAAAAGCATAGTACACATAAAACTTTCCCTTGTTAACCATTTGCAGACCATGCTATAGCCGAATGACAGCTACAGAGCAGCTGTCTAGTTCTGGGACAGTGTCATAGGATGTCGTGCTGTAATTGCAACTGCCACACGCCCACTGCCGGGCGTGTGTGGCACGCTCTGTGATCACAATGTCCGGAGGACACTAATGATCACAGATTGAGGTAAAGAGCCAATCAGCAGCTGATCACAGATGTAAACAGAAGCCGGTTTATCAGCTCTCCTTTCTTCCTGCTGACAACATGAGGAAAGGAGAGCCGATAACCATCTTCTCTAAAAGGGACATCCACACTGATAATCAGGGCACGGATTTTCAGTGTCCCAATTATCAGTGCAGTCCCAACAGTGCCCACCGGTACTGCCAATCTGTGCTCATCAGTGCCGCCTATCAGTGCAGCCTCATCAGCTTACATCAGTGAAGGAGAAAAAATACCTGGTTTGAAAAGTTTTATAACTATGAAAAGTTTATTTGTTTTTTTTTTTTTTTTTTAAAGTTGGTCTTTTATTTAGCAAAAAAAAACAAACCCAAAAGAAAGCACTATAAGTGTCGGTTCACACTATGGCGATCCGACTTGCACAGTAATGGGAAGTCAATGCAAGTCACTCCGATGTCGCCCTGAAGTAGTACAGGAACTATTTTCTGAGTCGCTCCTATTAGAACGGTTCCCGTAGCACAGAATGGACCGCGACTTGTCAGGCTGACAGGTTGCCTGGCAAGTCGCGGTAGTGTGAACCGGGACTTAGTGTGAAAAAAAATAAAAATTTAGTTTGGATACAGCGTTGCAAGACTGCACAATTGTTATTCAAAGTGCGACCGTGCTGAAAGTTTGCCTAGGCAGGAAGCGGTTATAAGTGGCCAGTAGGCAAGTGGTTAAAGCAGAGTTGCATCCAAAAGTGGAACTTCCGCTATAAAGCACTCCTCACCTCTTACGTGCCACATTTAGCATGTCATTTTTTTGGTGGGGAGCGGGAACCTAGTTTTGACAGGAAGCCGCTTCCACTAGCCTAGGCAGCTCGAGCAGAAGCTCTCCTCTCCCCCTCCCTCCAATCTTCTGGGACACATCACAGGTCCGAGAAGTTTGTCTGGCCACTGAAGAGGCGCAGCACAACTCAAGCTGGGTGCCCACACTTGTGATGCCGGTGCTGGGGGAGAGGCGAGAGAGAGGAGCGAGGCTTTGGGTGGCTGGATCGTGGGACAGGTGAGTTTATTTTTATTAAAAGTCAGCAGCTACACATTTTGGTTTGGTGCGCTGCAGAATATAATAGAAGTCTATGGCAAAGTTGCATATGCACTGCACCCCTGATGCAGGTAAACCACAGCACATCAGTGTGAAAGCAGCCTTCTAGAGAGGCTCAGAACAGTAAGGGTTCATTTGCAGTTGGGGGGGTAAAAACCACATTTTTTTTTACCACCGGCACCCCCTTTACTTGCAGTGGCTAGGATGTACACATGTCGAAGCAGGATTTGCACACCCTGTCATGGTTGGTGGGTGTATCAAGTGCCAATCATGACCCATTCAAGTGAATGAGGCCTCTGCAACCTTGTGCAGAACAGCAAACAAGGGGTTAAAGTAGTGTGTGTCTCACCACCTGCTTTAACAACTTGGACCCCTCAGAAGCATGCAGTTGCGGGGTGCTTGCAGAGTGGCCCCATTTATTTGAATGGGTCACGATTAGCAGGTGTGAGGAGGCAATACATTGTGCCCGGTGAGCTTTGACTTTACACATGTTGTTCAGGTAGATCTCTACCACTTTAAGGTTGCCTACCAAAATCTAAGCCTAGGCAACGTTACTGCTATAAAAACTTTTTAAAGCCCAAATTTAGCTAAAAATAAAAACAGAAAAATCAGCACAAAGGACATACTGTACCTTACAACTAGTATGATGTGTCCCTTGTGTTAATGCTTCTTACTTTAGTAGGAAGCTTCCTGTTGGTAAACTATTGCTTACTGATTTCTGATGCAACGGAATCAGTGGTGTCCCTACGATAGGTGTCACCTAGAGCCGTAAAATATGACAACAGGAGCAGGGAGGGAGGCAGATTTTGGCTAAGCACAGTGCGTATACTATGCAATATGCGTAGTCCAGATTTTATCTTCCTTTTCCCTCCAGGCTCCTCCTTAGCCAGGTCTACTATCTAGCCTACCACACACCTCCGCAGCGAAGACAGAAGAGAAGCAGGGTACTGAGCAGGCTAGTTTTGCAGGGTGTGCACCCCAAACTGGCCCCTGTAAAATGATGCAGACAGTACCAGTGCGACGATCCTTGCACGTTAAACAGATTGGGGTGACACCATCATGGTCGGATATCACTTCCTAATTGATGGTGTCACTCTGGCGGGTCCACTGAACTGAACCAGACCAATCCAGTGAGCTCTTCCATCTGCATATAGGTTCTGGATCAGCAACTCAAAGAATTGATGAAGAGGCAGCACGGCTGCCAAGCAAGTTGCATTTTCACAAAGATATCAGCAACGGGAACAGCCAGGTTTCCCAAAGAAAGAAATAGGCCCCTTTCACACGGGAAGACCATCCATTGCCCTCTATGGAGCAGCAGAGCTCAACGTACATGTGTCCATTAACACCCCCCAATATCCTATCCGATCTGCTGAAAACAGACGGATGGGGGGGGGATCCAAGCCCCATCCGTCTGGTGATATCTGATCGGATGACAGGCGGTCTGTTCCCATCCAACTGCCCATAGAGGAGAGAAAACAAAGAGGCGTGGAGTAAACATAGGGTTAGAGGGAAAGGGAGTAAACAAACGGGGGGGGGGGGGTAAACAAAGGGGTGTGGGGAAAGGGAGTAAACAAAGGGGTGGGGGGAAAGGAAATAAACAAAGGGGGGGAAAGGAAATAAACAAAGGGGGGGGGGATAAAGGACAAAAAAAAAAAAAAAAAAAAGGGAAAAAGTAAATGAAATAAAAAAAAGGACATTTGGGGAGAGCGAGAGAAAGAGAACGGGGGAGAGAGTGGTCAAGAAAGTCAACTCACTATGAGAAAGTTGTCACTTCAAACAAGCAGCACAAACTCCGTGCTTCCCTCTTGATAAATCAAGACAACATCTGGAGGGAAGTAAAGAACCACGGGAGAGATGCCGAGATAGATTTAAGCGTGGGAATAAGTCATGCTATCACTAAACAGGAGGAAGCAGATTTTATTTAGCAATTCACTGAACAGTTGAGATGTTTGATACAAACGTTATTTTGTAACTACTTCTAAAGGGGCAAAAACCTCAAAAATGTTTTCCATCTGTAACTTATTTACAGCGAATTACCCTCTGCAAAGCTTCAACATACACAGAATAGGCCACGCCCACACTGACAATATGCCCCACCCCTAGAAAGATCATATTAAAAATTGTACCTGCTGGGGAGATCTCCCCATGTTGTCACCAGCACTAAAATTCATGGGAAATTCGAACACTTAAAAGTGTATGTAATGTAGAGATGTACAGTGTGTTTATTTACTTTGCCCAGACATGCACTTTAAAAGAACACATTTTCATTACAAGTGCTGATTTACAAGCAGCGATCCCACTCCCAGCCAACATTTTTCTATCTTATCTGAGGACATAAAATTTGAAGTCATATCCTCTATTAACAAGAGACTATCAGTGTTACAATGAATCAGACTGGGCTCCACACTGACTCACTGCTGAGTGCTGGGTGTACTGACCAGTGACCGGTACAGAAATACAGCAGCCTACACACAGCTCACATTACTCCCTAATTAGAGCAGAACGCCCGACAATCTATGCAGGCCCACCCTGTAATCCAGTCATGTATCCATTATATGTTTATACATAAAATAATAAAAAAAAAAAAAAAAAATTTAAAATCCATTTCCCTGATGTTCATTAACGGACACAGCTCCTGATCTTCTTAACCATTGGGACTTCCCAAAGCGGTATAAAACATGAGGGGTGGGAACAGCGAAAACTATAGCCAACCAGGTAAATAGGAGCTCCACCAAAACAACTGGAGCCCACCTGAAAAAAAAAAAAAAAAAAAAACACAATACACCCACAAAGAGGACCAGGTCCTCTAAACCAGTGGTCCTCAGGGCCCACTAACAGGCCAGGTTTGCAAGATTACTGAAATACATCCCAGGTGATATAATTTGCTGCTCAGTGATTGCAGTATTCTAGTCTGCATCTCCCCAAGGTAATACTTAAAATCTGGCCTGTTAGTGGGCCCTGAGGACCGGAGTTGAGGACCCCTGCTCTAAACAGCAGCCTGCAAAACCTTGTGGCAAGAAGAAGCATCCGCAGATGCAAACACACCCATTTTATAGAACTTTGTGAAAGTGTGCACCAAAGACCAGGTGGCCGCCTTGCAAACCTGCGTCAAAGATGCCTGATGACGGAAGGCCCAGGAGGCACTGAGCACCCGAGTAGAGCGCGCCTTGAAAGGGCAAGTAGGAACCCGACCCTTGACGGAATAGGCCCGAATCACCGTCTGTCTGATCCATCTGGAAATGGTCACAGAGGAAGTGAACAACCCTTTCCGAGGCCCATCCGTAAGCACAATTAGTGAGTCTGATTTCCAAAAAGACTCCGTAGCTGCCAGGTACACCCTAATTTCACAGACAACATCCAAGGCATGCAAAGCAATTTCCTTTGGATGTTTTGGCCTGGGACAAGGTCCCAAGGCGGTAACAGAAACCGCGCTGGAGGAGCCAAGTGCTGAACTCCCTGAAGAAAAGTATGCACCAGGGAGTATGTAGCCAAGGGCAGTTGAAAGACCGCCAAGGCGGACATCTGGCCCTTGATAGTACTCAAGGCCAGTTTCTGTTTAACCTCCCATTGAAGAAAGGTCAAGATCAGAGCCACCGAAAAAGCACAAGAATGAATCCCAAGAGGCCCGTTTCACACAAGCGCAACGTTCATATCCGCCTGTCCGTTCTTCAGGCGGATCTGAACGGATGCCCCATGTCAGCAGAGACATGTCCACTGACATCCAATCCGTCAAATCTGGTCGGATGGAAACCCTATTTTCCATCCATCTGGCGGATCGGATGAGAACGGAAAGACAGTCCCTTCTCATCTGATTCCCCCATAGAGAAGAATGGGGACCTGACAGCTCCGTCTCTGCACACAGCGTCGAGACAGAGCTGCCATCCGTCTGCTCAGCGGGGGATCGATTCCCCGCTGAGAAAAATGGAGCCCACCGGACTCCGCTGTGTGAAAGGGGCCTAAAGCAGGATGGAAGATTGGCCCTTGGGACAGTCCGGGGCCACTAAGATGACCAGAATCCCTTCTACCTCGATCCGGTGTAGAAGTCTTTGGCAGAAGCTTGAGAGGAGGGAAGGCGTAAATCAGACGATACTGACCCCATAGGGCCAACACCCCCCCCTTTGTGGCATCCGCCGGAGGATCCTGTACAGAGCCACAAACCTCTGCACAAACCTCTGCACCTGTCTGTTGAACCGAGACTCCGACAGACTCACCTCGGGGATGCCCCACCGGAGACACAACTTATGAAACATCTCCAGATGAAGGGACCACTCCCCTTGGTCTAACGCCTGCCAACTGAGGTCATCTGCCTGCCAGTTTTCCACCCCAGGAATGTGTATGGCGGAGAGGACTTGAACCTTAGAATGCCAGCTACCTCCAGAGCCACCAGGAATCTTCTTGTGCCCCCCTGGTGATTGAAAGAAGCCATGGCCAAGGCATTGTCCAATTGAATGTGCACTGGACATCCCTGAAGACAATCCCTACAATGTTCCAGGCACAGTCTGATGGCTCGGAGTTCCAGGACATTAAATTGGTAGTCTGGACTCCTCTGGTGTCCAGGCACCCTGAACAGAATTTTTGTCGAGGACGACTCCCCACCCGGACAGGCTGGCAGGAAGGATTTGCCCAGACAAAGCCACCATATCAGGGACTTTTTCGTTCCCCTGCTCAGCCAGATCGGATTGTCCAGAGACGGCGGATTCTTGTCCCATTTGCCCGGAATCTCCCTTTGCAGGGACCTCGTATGGAACTGTGCAAATGAAACCGCCTCGAAGGTAGACAACATCATGCCCAGCACCCACATGCAAGTCCGGAATGATGACCATCTGATAGACAGCAGGAGACGAATTGCAGCCTGCAGTTTGTCCAGAGGAAGAAGCCCTCTGGCTAAGGCCGAGTCCAAAAAAAAGCCAACGTGGTACCAATATTTAAAAATGGGCCGAGATATATCCCGGGTAACTATAGGCCGGTCAGCCTAACATCAGAAGTCTGCAAGATTTTGGAGGGGATGTTAAGAGACTATATACACGACTTTAGTAATGAGATTGGTATTATTATTAGTAATCAGCATGGATTCATGAAAAATCGTTCTTGCCAGACCAATCTATTAACCTTCTATGATGAAGTGAGTTGCCATCTAGACAAAGGAAAGCCTGTGGATGTGGTGTATCTGGACTTTGCAAAGGAATTTGACACAGTTCCCCACAAACGCTTACTGTACAAACTAAGGTACATAGGTATGGACCATAAGGTGAGTACTTGGATAGAGAACTGGCTCCAGGGGAGAGTCCAGAGGGTGGTGATTAATGGGGAGTACTCAGATTGGGTGGGTGTGGAAAGTGGGGTCCCCCAGGGTTCAATCCTGTTTAATTTATTCATAAACAACCTAGAGGAGGGGATATCTAGCACAATCTCGGGATTTGCAGATGATACTAAACTAAGCATGCCAATATCTTCTATGAAGGATGTGGAAACCTTACAAGCGGACCTGAACAAAATTATGGGGTGGGCAACTACATGGCAGATGAGGTTTAATGTTGAGAAATGTAAAGTAATGCACTTGGGGGCCAGAAACCAGAAAGCAAGCTACTCACTAGGGGGGGAACCTCTGGGTGAGTCTAGGATGGAAAAGGACCTGGGGGTACTGGTGGACAACAGGCTTGGCAGTGGCATGCAATACCAAGCCGCTGCAAGCAAAGCCAACAGAATACTGGGTTGTATAAAAAAGGGGATTCACTCCAGAAATTAAGAGATTATTCTCCCACTATACAAGACTCTGGTCCGGCCACATTTGGAGTATGCTGTCCAGTTCTGGGCACCGGTCCTCAGGAAAAATGTGCTGGAACTGGAGAAAGTCCAGAGAAGAGCAACAAAAATAATTAGGGGAATGGAGGGTATCGGCTATGAGGAAAGACTACAAGCATTGAACTTATTCTCTCTGGAGAAGAGACGATTGAGGGGGGGATATGATATCAATGTACAAATACTGTACTGGTGATGATCCTAGCATAAAGGAACAAACTTTTTAGAGAAAGGGAATACAATAAGACACGGGGCCACACACTAAAACTAGAGGAAAAAAACAGTTTAACCTTAAAATATGTAAGGCGTTCTTTACGGTCAGAGCAGTAAGGATGTGGAATTCTCTTCCACAAGCAGTAGTATCAGCAGGGAGCATTGAACTATTAGATGGGCAGCTTAAAGACCACAACAAAGGGGTATACAATGTGCGGTTAACATCAAACACACACACACACACACACACATATATCATAGGTTGAACTGGATGGACTGATGTCTTTTTTCCCAACCTCACATACTATGTAACTATGTTACAGCAATGCGGTGCAAATCACATGCAAGATTTGTTTTCGCACCAGTGTGGACCCAGCCTGAGCCAGGATTTCAAATCGAGGATAGAAAGTGTTGCCAACCCTCAAGCAGATTTAGAACACACAACTGCAAATGGACAGAAACAACAGGGAGGGATATGGAAGGAGGAAGGCATGGCAATACATCAACTTTTATTGGAGGCAATATGTTCTACACAAGAATTTTTGTTTTTGCCTGGAGAAACACTTTAACATTCACTAGTAACAGTAGCGCTGATAGAACGATACAGTAATGATATTCCTCCACACACAATAGTGTTAAATGTGTACAGTCTCTTTAAATATCATGTGTAAAGTCTCTTAATATCTCCACTGCTTTGGATAAATTCGTGAGATTAAAGGGTCACCACCACACAAATCCTTCACCCAGGTGCTCAATGAGGGGAGTGGCAACTCACCAGATCATGTGGCCCTCCTATTCTCATAGGAAGGGCTACAAAGGTGTAAAACAAAGATCTCCTCCAGTCAAATCACCACCACACGATCCTGTTTCTCCCTGCAGGAACTCCTCTCTTGTTGAAGTAGATGACAATAATCCAGAGATTTCTTTTATCCCAAAATGCTATTTAATCCAAACTCCCAGCAATCCAGCACAGACGTGTTGTGGCTCCTGGGGAGTGATCCGGGTGTCACCCAGCACAGGCGCCGGGCTCCCTGTCCTCTGATCCGGGCTCCCTGTCCTCTGATCCGGGCTCCGATCACTCTCTGGTCTGGGGGGGGACTTCAAAGAAAACTCCAGATCGGCGATAACTTGTGGTAGTGGAGAAGCCCCGATCACTCACATATGGAAGACTAGTCTTCCATATGTGAGTGATCGGGGCTTCTCCACTACCACATCCATCCATCATGGACTGCCAGCCATAGTCAGTGCCAGTTATCGCCGATCTGGAGTTTTCTTTGAAGTCCCCCCCAGACCAGAGAGTGATCGGAGCCCGGATCAGAGGACAGGGAGCCCGGATCAGAGGACAGGGAGCCCGGATCAGAGGACAGGGAGCCCGGATCAGAGGACAGGGAGCCCGGCGCCTGTGCTGGGTGACACCCGGATCACTCCCCAGGAGCCACAACACGTCTGTGCTGGATTGCTGGGAGTTTGGATTAAATAGCATTTTGGGATAAAAAATCTCTGGATTATTGTCATCTACTTCAACAAGAGAGGAGTTCCTGCAGGGAGAAACAGGATCGTGTGGTGGTGATTTGACTGGAGGAGATCTTTGTTTTACACCTTGTAGCCCTTCCTATGAGAATAGGAGGGCCACATGATCTGGTGAGTTGCCACTCCCCTCATTGAGCACCTGGGTGAAGGATTTGTGTGGTGGTGACCCTTTAATCTCACGAATTTATCCAAAGCAGTGGAGATTTTAAGAGACTTTACACATGATATTTAAAGAGACTGTACACATTTAACACTATTGTGTGTGGAGGAATATCATTACTGTATCGTTCTATCAGCGCTACTGTTACTAGTTTTGGTTCATTTCGGACGCTTTCTGGTAATTTTTTAACATATGTACAATTTTTAAGTAGCTGCGGTAGGTCTGCAATTGGACACATTTAACCATCAATTAATCAGCGTGTGCGCAGGGGATATAATTTATTTATCATTTGTTGGTATTTATTTTATATATTTTTTCACTTTAACATTCACATTTACACACTCGCCAACATCTGAAGAAAAAAAAAAAAAAAAAAATCCTTATGTTATAAACAAGTGCTGGCGCAGTGCACTTTTATTTCAAAGAAAGCAAAACAAACTTTCAAGAATTACACCGCAGATTAGAGCTCTGAAGATTAGTAGAGTTCGCTGGCCGATGCCTTTCCCCAATTAAAAGCTCCTTATCCTGGACCTTCCTGCTGGAGAAGTCTTAATACCTCCTGGCTTGTCCCAAACTTTCCTGCCGGATTGCTGGACCTTGGTGTGAGATTTATCAGTGGGAGCCCTGGCTGCCCACACACCGAAGCCATTAGCTTTCTGAATGGTTAACCACTTAAGCCCCCGAAGATTTTACCCCCTTCCTGACCAGGGCCTATTTTGCGATTCGGGACTGCGTGACTTTAAACGGACAATTGCACGGTCGTGCGACGCTGTACCAAAACGAATTTGGCGTCCTTTTTTTCCCACAAACAGAGCTTTCTTTTGGTGGTATTTGATCACCTATGCAATTTTTTGATCATGCGCTATAAACAAAAAAAAGAGCGTCAATTTTGCAAAAATAACAATATTTTTCACATTTTTTTAATATAAAATTGCCAAAAAAAAAAAAAAAATGTAAAAATCAAAATTTTTTAACATTTTCGGCCAGTTTGTTTTATGCTACATATGTTTCGTAAAAAAAAAAAAAAAGAAAAAAAAAAAATTTACAAAAAGTGTATTTTGATTGGTTTGCGCAAAAGTTATCACGTTTACTAACAAAGGGAAAGATTTTTGTCATTTTTGTTTTTTTTTTTTTTTAACGAGTAATGGCGGCGATCTGCGATTTTTTTTGCGGGACTGCAACATTGCGGCGGACAGATCGGACCCTTGACTGACATTTTTGACCCTTTTGGGGTTACCAGTGACATTACTGCAATAATCAGTGCTATACATATGCACTGTTACTGCTAAAATGACACTGGCAGTGAAGGAGTTAACTGTATTGGAGAGGGAGGGGTTAAGTGTGTCCTAGGGGCACGCTTCTAACTGTGATTGGCTGTGGCTACTAGTGTAAGAACAGAGATCAACGGTCCTACATAGTAGAACCGTCTGATCTCCATTCTTACACAGGGAAGAATGACAGGCGGCTTTGCCTGTGAGGGGCTGACCGCCGCAGTAAATAGTCATGCGGCGGTCGGCAAGCGGTTAAAAGAACACAGGTCAATGTGCTTTCAAGTTCAAAGCACTTCCCTCTGTATATCCCAGAGCCATTCAACAAAAGGCTGCAACCCTGTGATTGGTTTCATTGCTGAAGAGCTTTTCCTCCTTTTAAATGGTATTTCTTACCATTATATGGGCAGCACAGTGGCTAAGTGGTTAGCACTTCCTCCAAGTAGGCACTGGGGTCATCCCAACCATGGCACTACCTGCATGGGCTTTGCAAGTTCTTCCTGAGCCTGCGTAACTTTCCTCCCACACTCCAAAGACATGCTAGTAGATTAATTGGCTCCCTTCTAAATTGGCCCTAGTATGTGTATGTAGGAATATGAGTTAGGGACCTTAGATTGTAAGCTCCTTGAGGGCAGGGACTGATGTGTATGTACAATATACCGTATATGTAAATTGATGGCGCTATAGAAGTACTTATGAAAAATAAAAAAAAATTATACAGAAAAACATGCTGTGAAAAAAAAATCCTTGCACAAAGCACCATCCGTAGGAGACACTGAATCAGGGAACATGAGGCTGCAGTGCTGTATATGAGCTAAACCCGGGTTTTCACTTATTGATGATCTTTTACCCCTCCCTTTTCTCAGTACCTTATTGCCATTCTACGCTGCTCTAAGCTGGTAAAAAATACCAGACAGCTTTTTAACCACTTAAGCCCCGGAGGATTTTCCTGCTAAAAGACCAGGGGGTATTTTGCGATTCGGCACTGCGTGACTTTAACGGACAATTGCACGGTCGTGCGACGCTGTACCTAAACGAATTTGACGTCCTTTTTTTCCCACAAACAGCTTTCTTTTGGTGGTATTTGATCACCAGTGCGATTTTTACTTTTTGCGCTATAAACAAAAAAAGAGCGTAAATTTTGCAAAAACAACAATATTTTTCACATTTTTTTATATGAAATTCCCCCCCCAAAAAATGTAAAAATCAAAATTTTTTAACATTTTCCGGCCAATTTGTTTTATCCTACCTATGTTTGGGGGGGGGGGAAAAAAAAAAAAAAAAAAAAAAAAAAAAAAAAAAATCGCAAAAAGCGTATTTTTATTGGTTTGCGCAAAAGTTTGCGCGTTTACTAACAAAGGGAAAGATTTTTGTCATTTTTGTTGTTTTTTTTTTTAGCGCGTAATGGCGGCGATCTGCAATTTTTTTTGCGGTACTGCGACATTGCGGCGGACAGATCGGACCCTTGACTGACATTTTTGACACTTTTGGGGTTACCAGTGACATTTCTACAGTAATCAGTGCTATATATATGCACTGTTACTGTAAAAATACACTGGTAGTGAAGGGGTTAACTTTATTTGGGAGGGAGGGGCTGTGTGTGTGTCCCTAGGGGCGTGCTTTCTACTGTGATTGGCTGTGGCTTGAGCTGTAAGGACACTGATCAACGGATCTACATAGTAGATCCGTGTGATCAGTGTCTTTACACCGAGGAGAATGACAGGTGGCTTGTTTACACAAGCCGCCTGACTTTCTCCCTCTCCCCCGCCGATCGCCGAGTGACCAGCGGACATCGGGTCCGCCAGTCACACGCGGGGGGGGGGGGGGGGGTCCGTGGGGCGCGCGCTCGCTCCCCAGACCCTCCCAGGCTAGTGACGTTAATTAACGTCACTCTACCTGGCAGGGGCTGACCGCCGCAGTAAATCTACTTGCGGCGGTCGGCAAACAGTTAAATAGCCCCTTAAAATGACATATTGGATAGAGCAGGGAAGTGTTAATGTTGAAGATTCTTTTTATTATTTTGCATTCCTCATTTTCTCCCTCCCCATTATCAACATACAAAGGAAACAGGGGCGTAACTACAGGGGTTGCAATTGAAACCGGGCCCCATGCTCCAGGGGGCCTGTGCGGCTCCCCTGTACACCTGGATAGGAGGGGGGGGCAGCATGTAGAGAAATCACTTTCCTCCTTTTTCCTCCTGTAGCTGCTGGAGGAAAATGGAGGAGATTGGTTCCTCTGTATGCTGCCCCTGCCACTCCTATCCAGTTCACTTGTGTTCTGCTGCCTCTGGGCCCCTGTGTGCTCCCCTGGCCCCCCCCCCCCCCCCAACTGTGCTCCCTTCCCTCTCCTGCCGGCTTCTGCAGGGGAATGTGTCACAATAGAGAACCAGGAAGGGGGGGGGGGGGTCGGTAAATATGTAATTTACCAGCTCCTTCCTTTTCTAAATGGACAGAGGCACAGTCAGTGACATTGTAAAAAAAAAAAAAAAAAATTACAATTACAATACCAAAAATAAAAAAGGACAGACACCAGTGGGTGAACCTCCAGGATCGCAAAGGTCACACTTGCAACCAGGCCCTGGCATTCCACCACCGTGGGGAGGCCCCAAAATGGCAGGAAGGGGGCCCACAGCAAAACTTGTGAAAGGGTCCCGTTGCAGGACTGTAATAAAAAAGGAACCTGCAACGAGAGTAAAGGGTCCTAGGATCAGTGGGAAGAGCCCCAGGCTTGAAGGGAAGGGACCCAGCCAGAGGTCCTCCATGGTTTCTTGAACCGGTGCCCTGAAGGTTCTAGTTACACCTCTGAAAGGATATGTATAATTAAAACCTGTCATTACTTTATTTTAGAGCCAGTAATTTACCTTGGTTCCTTGTTCTTCTCTATGCAATGCAAGCAGATTATGGTTGGTGGGAGGGCTCATGCAGTGCTTCCTGAAAACATCACAGCACCCTGTCCCAGTCCTCCTCTCAAGAGTCCTCAGTCCTGATACAAGAAGTGGGCAGGCTCTTGGGAGGAGTTATGCAAATATCAAAATTCCTTAAAGCTAAACTTCACTTACCCAATTAACATTGATTATTTTTAATCCTCATACTACTAGCAGTAGTAAACAGAAAAGTATTTCAGATTTACTCGTTTTAAACTTTTTTTACATTTTTTCAGTTACTTCGTGGTGTCTTGCCTAGGCAACTGAGGTCCTACATCCCAGGAGACGAGGAGAGGTTTTCTCAGCTAAGCACACTCTACTGCATGCTTGCCTGAGCTATAGGGCAGATGGATTCCAAGAAATAAATGCTACATGAATCATTTGCCCTTACTCAAGATGGCCACCGTCAGAAATGCTAGGGGTGATTTTCAAGGGGATTTATCAACAAACTAAAGCACGGAGACATGGACGGGTGAGCTTGCTTTGAATATTAAAAAGCAATTAAATAGTGTTTTCGGTTTGTGGTGCTCAGATGCAGTGAATATCCGCTTTAATGGGTGGATGTCAGTCAGGAAAGGTGGGTGATCCAATGACTGAACAGGGTGGGTTAGGGTCAGGCTGGGGAGGAAAGCACTAGGTGAGGCTGGAGGTTCTAATGCACACCGTGGGAAGCTCAGAGTGCAGTGAAATCAGAGTAAGCATTTTCAGTACAGGAGAGGTGCCTGTACAACTGTGCAAAACTGAAGGGAAGGCCGGAGTTAGCTTTAACCACTTTACCGCTGAGTACCGTAGTACTACTGCGGCAAAGTGGCTCGTTATCGTCTGACGACGTAGTACTAAGTCGTCAGACACTCCCCTTGTGGGCGGCGCGCGCGCACCGCCGGAGGCTTGCTCCCGCTGTTTTCAGTCACAGCGGGAGTCGGGCCAGGGGAGGAGCGGCATAGCTGAACCCTGGATCTGTCCTTGTGTCACTCAGTCACCTCCCCCCCCACACGTCAGTAAGCACCAGGCATACATTAACCCCTCCCTCTCCAATAAAATTAACCCCTTCCCTGCCAGTGTCATTTTTACAGTAACAGTGCATATATATATATATAGCACTGATTACTGCAGTAATGTCACTGGTACCCCCAAAAGTGTCAAAAATGTCAGTCAAGGGTCCAATCTGTCCACCGCAATGTCGCAGTCCCGCAAAAAAAAAAAAAAAAAAAAAAAAAAAAAAAAAAAAAAAAAAAAAAAAAATCGCAGATCGCCGCCATTACGCGTTAAAAAAAAAAAAAACACCAAAAATGACAGAAATCTTTCCCTTTGTTAGTAAACGCAATAACTTTTGCGCAAACCAATCAAAATACGCTTATTGTGAATTTTTTTACCAAACATAGGTAGCAGAAAACAAATTGGCCTAAAATTTAAAAAATTTTTTGATTTTTACATTTTTTGGGGGGGGAATTCCATATAAAAAAAAGTGAAAAATATTGTTGTTTTTTCAAAATTTATGCTCTTTTTTTGTTTATAGCGCAAAAAGTAAAAATCGCACAGGTGATTAAATACCACCAAAAGAAAGCTCTGTTTGTGGGAAAAAAAGGAAATAAAATTTCGTTTGGGTATGGCGTCGCACGACCGCGCAATTGTCAGTTAAAGTCGCACAGCGCCGAATCGCAAAAAGTGGCCCAGATGTAAGACAGCAAAATCCTCTAGTGGAAAAGTGGTTAAAGTGATTGTAAAGGCAGAAGATTTACCTTAATGCATTCTATGCAATAATATAAAAAGCCTTCTGTGTGCAGCATCCCCCCTCAGCCCCCCTAATACTTATCTGAGCCCCTTCTTGATCCAGCGAAGTTGCAGCAGTGTCTCGGCTGCCCAGGACTCCCCTCCTCATTGGCTAAGACACCAAGCAGCGCCCGCCCATTGGCTCCCGCTGCTGTCAAAGTTCGTCAGCCAATGAGAAGAGAAGGGGGGAGCAGGGCCTGGCCACTGCTCAGTGTCTGAATGGACACACGGAGCTGCAGCTCAGATCGGTGCCCCCATAGCAAGCTACTTGCTATGGGGGCACTCAACAAGACAGAGGGGCCAGGAGCGCCGAAGAGGGACCCGAGAAGAGGAGGATCTGGGCTGCTCTGTGCAAAACAGAGCAGGTAAGTATAACATGTTTGTGATTTTTAACTAAAAAAAAAAAAAAAAAGAAGACTCTACAAATCACGAAGTCTGGAATTAGCAGTAAACCAATATTTGTATTAAAAATTGGAGCAGACAGAAAATATCAATGTCTGTTTTTCAACGTTACCGAGAAAACGATGTTTGAAATTTCGCCCCATCCGATGGACACACTGGCCACTGTTTAGGCTCCATGTACACGGGATGTTGTTAAAAGTCCCTTTGAATGCTGGAATTTTTAGGACGTTTGAAACGTCCGTTCAGTCGCGTTTGTACCCGCGTTTAGCAGCGTTTGCGTTTAGAAGCGTTCCTAGAGGTCAAAAAAATTATTCCCCTTTAAAATGGAAAAACGCGAACGCTAAACGCGTTTAGACGCGTTCGGACGCGTTTGTGCGTTTGAAACGCCGGGAAACACACGTTCGAACGCAAATAATTGCGTTCTAAAAACAGTCCCTGAACGCAACTGCCTGCAAATGACTGTAAACGACCCTGTGTACATGGACAGATAAGATAAAATGTAGATGGGTTCAGGGGCTTCTGAAAAAAACGCCCAACTGCTCCTAAACGGCCATTTCCAGCGTCCCGTGTACATGGAGCCTTACCGGTGAGCCTGACACCGTAATGTAAACTGTATATCTCAGACAAGGGCCCCAGAATGACAAGCAGAAATATCTGGAGGTCTCTGTATATTGTTCATGTCAGCAGATGCTGGGGGCTTCTATACATAGAACAGAGAGCGCCACTATTTATGAAAGTGAAGGCCAAGTCGTAAACAATGAAATCCATGGCTTTTTATAGTCCCCCGCTCCCCCAAAGCAACCATGTCCCCAAGCCATTTTAGAAATAAATATTTGTCTAGACGGCTCACCCATCCCTGCTGGTTTACTCAGGCGAGAAAAGCAATCTGTTAAAGCGGAGCTAGCATGAGATATAGGTTTTCATGTCAGTATAGCACTGCCTCTCACAGAGATCCCCCTGATAATACCTAGATATGCTTTTTCTCTTCAGATGGAGCCATCTTTGCTCAGGCATCATCCAGTGTCACCGTATTTCCTGCTGCAGCCTCTTTCCTTATGACTTGCTAAAAGGTTACGATTAGGGATCGACCGATTATTGGCAACACCAATATATCGGGGGCTGATCTGCACTTTCCCCGATATATCGGACTCGGCCCCTGAGGTTACTGATATTGCCGATATTTCAGGAAAGTGCTGTACCGGAGTGATGCCTGCAGCTAGAGGCATCACCCCGGTACTGGCATCCATAGCCGACGGTCGGGTGTCTTGTAATGACAACTGATGCGGCTGAGAAGCCGCTCGGCTGTCATTACAAGGAGCGGGAGGGGACGTCTCCCCCCCTCCCGCGGCTTGCCCAGGTCTCCCGTCCCTCCGGGAGACCCGGGCATCCTACCTGTACGGCCGCCAAAGAGAAGACCCAATCAAAGCCGCATTCGGCTACGATCGGGTCTCCATGTTAAAACCCACAAGTGATGCAATGACATCACTTCCGGTTACTGTCGCCGAATTAAAAAAAATGCGAGCATTTAAAACAGCCAAACTTAGCGTTTTGAATGCTTTTAAGTGCAGAGGAGGGGTTTGGGGTCCTTTAGACCCCCAGATCCCTCCACAAGAGTACCTGTGAAAAAAAATATATATATTTTTAAATGTTAAAAAATATCTGCCAATACCGATATCCGATGACCAATATATCGGTATCGGCAATAAAAAAAAACAGATAATCGGTTGATCACTAGTTACAATGTTGCAATCTGAGGACTAAGGGCCCTTTCACACTGGTGGACCAATCGGACCCTCCAGTCTCCTCTACAGAGCAGTGAGTAGGAAACGGACATGTGTCCGTTGACACCCGTCATCAGATCCGATCCTGTCCGCTTAAAAACGTCCCGTCTGGTGGATCGGATGGCAGTTATGTGTAAACAGGCAGTCTGTTTACATCCGACCGCCCATAGAGAAAAGCGCAAGCAGAACGGACACAGGCCAGCCATCTACCTATTCAGCAGGGATCAGCTGACAGATTCCCTACTGAGCAGGCGGACTCCAACAAAGCCTGCTCCATGTGGAAGGGGCCTAAGCGGAGAGTTAGGAAATGCTTCATCCTGCCTGCAGCAGACTGAGGACATCATCCCTGGCAACGTCACTAGCTGGATGTTTTTTTATTGATAAAATGTGCAGCTTTTTTTTTTTTTTGTTTTGTTTTTTAGCGATAGGTCATAAAATGTACAAAGGGTGTCTAAATAGTTGGTGAATGGTCAGATATCGGACCGGCAACATGGGCCAGGTGCTCGGGAATGCATATGGCTATCCAGGGACACGTGGAGAAGCATCACCTAGCATGGAGTACACATGACCATCAGGGTAAACCCGCTGTCGGCAGTCGAACGTAGTCAGTGCGAGAGGTAGAGTCACAGTACAATAGAGAAATAAGTTCTGCTACAAATTGGGGAAAAATGGCGATGGAGACACATGAAATGCTGATACAAGCGTGCGGGACGGAAGCCGTGAGCAGAAAATTCAAGTTAGACTTACCGGTAACTTGTTTTCCAATAGTCTTTCAGGACAGCACCTTAGAGAGAGATGGCTCCTCCCTCTCCTCATCAGGAAACACCCCATCCACCAGATTTTAAAAGGAGGCTTCTCCCACCATTCATCAGTTTGTAGAAGAGTACCTCCGGCCCATGCTGGAACACATAAACAGATATGGTTAATCACAGCAATACATTTTATACAATAGGGCGGGATCCTCCTGCTGTCCTGAAAGACTATTGGAAAACAAGTTACCGGTAAGTCTAACTTGAATTTTCCCTAAAACGTCTTTCAGGACAGCACCTTAGAGAGGATTATCGAGACTTACTCAATTTAGGGAGGGACCACAGCTTGCAGGACCTTTCTGCCAAAAGCCTGATCTTCAGCTGCCAAAAGGTCCAACCTATAGTGTCTTGCAAATGTAAAGTAGCTTGACCACGTAGCCGCTTTGCAGATCTGATCTGGAGTGGCACCAGCTTTCTCTGCCCATGTAGTGGCTAACGCTCTAGTAGAGTGAGCTCTGATCCCCTGTGGGGGAGACAATTTCATTTGGGAGTAAGCCTCTGAAATGGCGGATCTGAGCCATCTGGCTATTGATCCTTTTGATGCCTGGCGACCTTTTTTGTTGCCAGAGAAAAGAACAAAAAGAGAGTTTGATGATCTAAACTCTTTAGTAACCTCCAAGTAGTGTATAAGAACCCTTCTTACATCTAGGTAGTGAAAGCTTTCTTCCTTATCTCCTGATGGATTAGGGCAGAAGGTAGGTAACACAATTTCTTGTGAGCGGTTTCTCGTTGAAGCTACTTTTGGGAGAAACCCTGGATCCGTCTTGAGAATTATCCTGTCTGGATATATGGACAAGAAAGGTTCGATAGCTGATAAAGCATGTAATTCACTGATTCTTCTTGCTGATGTTATTGCCACCAAGAAGACCGTCTTGAGGGTAAGGTTTTTTAGTGTAACCGTTTCTAGTGGTTCAAAAGGTTCCTTTGTGAAGGCCTGAAGGACCACCGACAAGTCCCATTTGGGGAAGCTTCTGACAGGCACTGGTCTGGAGCGGGTAAGGGCCCTGAAGAATCTGATGATTAAAGATTCTGAAGAAATGGGCCTTTCCAAGAATACCCCCAGGGCTGTAACTTGTACCTTGAGGGTACTTACTGCCAAACCTTTTCCTGCGCCCTCCTGTAGGAACTCCAAAATTGAAGTAATACTGTTCAATTTTTGATCTTTCGATTCACACCAGGTATTATATGTCTTCCAAACTTTTGCATATATATTCCTTGTGACTTTTTTCCTACTGGAAAGTAGAGTAGCAATTAATGCGTCTGAAAATCCTTTCCTTTTCAGCAGTTGCTCCTCAGATACCAGGCGGTGAGCTTTAGCTTTTCCACTTCTGGATGATAGACTGGACCTTGAAGCAGTAGGTCTTGACGAAGAGGGAGCTGAAAAGCAGGTTTGACTGATAGTTGAAGGACAGTCGAAAACCAAACCCTTTTGGGCCAATAAGGTGTGATCAGGATCACTGAGGCTCTTTCCATTTGGATTTTTCTCAATACCAACGGAATGAGCTGGAAGGGGGGGAAGGCATACCCCAACCTGAACCTCCAGGGATGTGCCAGGGAATCTACTCCCAGAGAGTTGTCGTTTCTGTGGAGTGAGAAGTAAAGTGGAAGTTTTGCGTTTTCTTTCGTTGCAAACAGATCCACCTCTGGCTTTCCCCAAGTCTTGGTTATCAACATGAAGACTTCTGGGTTCAAGCTCCATTCTGCTTCTCGGATCTTCTGCCTGCTTAAATAATCCGCCACACTGTTTAGTGTACCTTTTAGGTGGATTGCTGACAAGGAAAGTAACTGCCTTTCCGCCCATTGCAGAATTTCCGTTGCCAAAAGCTGTAGGGTTTTGCTTCTTGTGCCCCCTTGCTTGTTTAGATATGCCACTGTAGTGGCGTTGTCTGAAAGGACTTGAACATGAGTCCCCTGAAGATTTTGAGAGAAGGCAGTTAGGGCTAGGCCGACTGCCTTTAATTCCTTCCAATTTGAGGATTTTCTTGTCTCGGTCTGAGACCAAACCCCCTGTGCCAGGTTTTGGTTCCAGTGGGCTCCCCACCCCCACCTGCTGGCATCCGTTGTTAACCTCTGGTCTGCCGGGAAGGACCAGGCCAAACCCTGAGACAAGGTTATCCGATTTCTCCACCACCAAAGGGACCTCTTGACCTTGGTGGGGATTTTTACCTTTAAGTCCAAAGTCTCTGGATTGTGATCCCAGATTCTGAGGAGGAAATATTGGAGTGGTCGAAAATGCAGCCTTGCCCATTGGACAGCTGGAATTGATGCAGTCAGGTTTCCAAGGACTGACATGATCTCTCTGATCGACCACCACTGATTTGTTTGTAGCCTTGCTACCAAATTCTGTATTTTGACCTGTTTGTCTTCTGGTAGGAAGATTCTTTGTTCCACAGAGCATAACTGAAACCCTAGGAACTAAACCCGCTGAGCCGGTGTGAGATTCGATTTCTTGATGTTCACTATCCATCCCAGAGCTTCTAGATGACCTCTTGCCTTGTGCAGGTCCTCTTGAAGTTTTTCCTTTGACGGGGCAAAGAAAAGCAGGTCGTCCAGGTAAGGCACCACAGAGATTCCCTGAAGGCGGAGGGGAGCTAGACACTCTGCCATTACCTTCGTAAAAATACGAGGGGAGGATGATAGCCCGAAAGGGAGTGCTTTGAATTGGATATGGAGCATTTCCTTTCCCAGATTTACTGCCAACCTTAGGAATCTCTGTGAGTGAGGGGCAATAGGGATATGTAGGTAAGCATCCCTTAAGTCGATTGATGCCATGAAGCATCCTTTTGTTAACAGGGTTCTGACTGTAAGAATTGAGTCCATTCGAAACTTTTTGTACAGAACTGACCTGTTTAATGGTTTCAGATTCAGTATAAGACAAAAATTCCCCGATGGTTTCTTTATCAAAAATATGTGGGAATAAAATCCCTGATGTTGTTCCTCCACTGGAACTGGACAGACAACTCCCTGTCGCCTCAGGTCCTTTAACAGGTCCATCATAGCCAGGGCTTTTTCTGCATCTCTTGGGAGGTTTGTGACAAAGAACCTTTCGGGTGGCGTCTCTGAAAACTCTATGTTGTAGCCTTGGGACAGCATACCCAGAATGTATTGATTTTCTGTTATGGCTGCCCAATAGGGGAGGAATTCCCTCAATCTTCCTCCCACCGGCAATGTCTTGTCATTGTGTTTTGTTGGTTGACACAGGAGGATGGAAGAGAACACCTCCTTTCCCTTTGGGTTTTTGTGTCGACCAGTTTCTTCTCTTCTCCTGGGGTCTGCTATTTTGCTGAGCTTTTTGAGGTCGAAAAAGCTTCTTTGCTGCCTGTTTCTTCTTCACAGGAAAAGACTTCTTTTTGTCTGCTGTTCTATCTAGAACAGAGTCTAGCCCAGGCCCGAATAGTAGATCCCCTTGAAAAGGAAGTCCACACAGCTTATTTTTAGAAGCTGTATCTCCAGGCCATGTCTTTAACCAAAGAGCCCTTCTGGCTGAGTTGGATAAAGCTGCAGATCTTGCTGTCATCTTCACTGACTCTGCTGAAGCGTCAGCAACGAAGGCTATGGCTGTGGAGAGCGTGGAAAAGGAATCCAAAATTTCCTGTTTAGGTGAGTCTGCTGTGATGTGTGCTTTTAGCTGGCTAAGCCAGTATTCCAAATTCCTGGACACACAGGTTACTGCCATGGCAGGTTTCAGACTCCCCATGATGGATTGCCAGGATCTCTTAAGTTGCTGGTCCATCTTCTTATCCATGGGATCCCTCAGTATTCCCATGTCTTCAAATGCTAGGTCTGTTGACCTAGAAACCTGGGAGAAGGCTGCATCAATCTTTGGCATCTTATTCCAGGGAGCTCCTGGGTCCTCATCAAAAGGAAATCGCCTTTTAAAGGCTTTAGGGAAGAAGGTTTTCTTTTCCGGATCAGTCCACTCATGTTTAATTGCATCTGAGATGGTCTGATGCACTGGGAAGATACGGCCCTTAGGCTCTTCCAAGCCTGCATACATTTTGTCATGTAGGGACAGTTCCTTCTTTTCCTCCTCTAGACCCAGGGTGATGTAAACTGCCCTCAGGAGACCATCCACTTGCTCTAAGGATAGTTTGTATTTAGTGGGCCTGCTTTGTGCCCCTCCCTCCTCTTCTTCCTCTGAATCCTCCTTGGAATGTGAGGGGGAATTATCTCCTTGGGTGGAAGGAACCCCTTCTGTCCCCACCGAAGGAAGCAATTGTGAACCCTGAGAGGACAGTGAGGCTGATGGCTGACTCAGGGCAGGGTCCTGTAGGGATGACCGAAAAGATTGGATGGTAGCATCCAATTCCTTCCTTACAGATGCGACTAAATCGCCACAAACTGTAGATGCTTCTTCCTTTACTAGAGCATCAATACATCCCTGGCAAAGTGTCTTTTTCCAACTTTCCGACAACTTTGCTTTGCATGAAGGACACTTTCTCTTGAAAACAGTTTCAGAGCTTTTAGCCTGGAAGACATGAATGGGAAAACATACACATGCTTCTTAAAAGTCAGCCTGATTCTCAGGGCCACCAAAGGTGCACAGAAAGACATTTAAAGGGAAGTCCCATGTGCCCTGACAGGCCCCCAGCCACCGGGGGGAAAGATAAAAGGGATGGAGAGAGACCCCACAGTAAGATAGGCCATATAAAGATACCCCTTACCTGGGCCTTACTGGTGCCTGTGCCTGTCCCACTCGCTGAAGAAGCTTCCATCGCTTGGCAGCGGTATCACCCGTGGCTTCGGTACCGGTTCCGGAGACCAAAGCGCACCTGCACTGGACCGGATCCGGAATAAGGCACCAGCTTGCTCCTCCCTTCTTCCTCTGCGTCCGGCGGAAATGACGCCATACGCCCCCTGCAGAACGCTGCCCTTTCCGGAACCTCACTTCCGGTCCGGACGAGCGTCACTCGATCCGGAGAAATGGCGGCAAATTTGAAAAAAAAAGGCGGCGGACCTAAGAAAAATCGTTCCGCTCCTCCAAGATGCCTTCCCAGGGCTGTGCTCTGCGGGGTCTTGACTCAGCCTAGAGCACTGAAGAGGAAGAAGGAGCCCATGCACTGCAGTCGGTCGCGTGAATGGGAGAAGCAATCGTCTCCAAAAAAGGGTAGGTGGACGTAGGAAGCCCGGTCTCTCAGGATAGCACCTTAAGAGCCCAGCTCCCCACAGAGGTGTTCCTCGGCCGGAGGAAACACAAAAACTGATGAATGGTGGGAGAAGCCTCCTTTTAAAATCTGGTGGATGGGGTGTTTCCTGATGAGGAGAGGGAGGAGCCATCTCTCTCTAAGGTGCTGTCCTGAAAGACGTTTTAGGGAAAATGGGTTTATGACTGTTTCAAACACTTGTGACAGGAAGGAAAGGGCTGAGGATGAGCCACATTCGGGTTGGCCGTCAATAAGCAGAACCCCAGACAGGATGGAGCAAGTGCGAAAAATGCTGGCACGAGAGCATCAACTGACCCTACAATTCATGGTGGAGAAATTTGGCTTTAGCAAGGACACACGATCATCCGCGAAGATCTGTTCCCGGTTTGTGCTTCACAAGCTGACAGATGAGCAGAAAGCCAAACATATGGAAACCTCTGGAGATTTAATTATCCAGGATCCATTCCTTTCTATGAACCATCGTCACAGGGGATGAGACCTGGTGCTACCAGTTCAATCCAGAATTCAAGCGCCAAATCTATGGAATGGCGTTCACAGACCCAAGAAAAGTCACGTGCAAAAGTCCAAAAGGTCAAGAGTGTTTTGCGGATGTGGCGGCAATCCAAAAAATGTGCGACAGCGGTTCTACGATCGATTACGAAAGAGATCTTTGCTGACAGTTTCCAGAAGCATGATCGTTGCCAAAAGTGTGTTGTGAAGGATGGCCATCATTTTAAAGGCCAATAAAAGTAATGTGTTTGTATCTTCAGTTTTGTTTGTTTTCAGATACCATTCCCCAAACTTTAAAAGGCTACGTTCACATGTTAGTGTAGCGGACCGCGGGCAGAATCGCGGTAACATCGCGCAAACAAAATCGCGGGTTGCATGGCGCCCCAAAGAAGCTCTTGTACCTTTTTTGGGCGTCATGCGACCCGCGATTTTGTTTGCGCGATGTTACCGCGATTCGGCAGGCGGAAATTGCGGCAACATCATCGCACAGCGTTTGGGATGCTATTGCAAATCAACGGCAACGCACAGGCGTCCCGCAATTTGCAATGATTTCCGGATCGCGGGCAGAATGGCGGCGATTCTGCCCGTGGTCCACTGCGCTAACATGTGAACGTAGCCTTAGACACCTCGTCTTCATGCAGACTTGTCATTGAAGGTCCATGTCAAAGGGTCCACACTTCCCATCCAGTGGCAAGCAGCACCTGACGCCTAAACATACCTTTAGCACCAATACCCCACTGAGCTGATCTCTGCCACCACCTCTGGGTATAGTGCTGGTGCATTTGTCTTTTCTGTATACGATTACACACACATTGCTAGGAGTGGTAGGAGTTGCCCTGTAAGATGATGGGTGAAAGGAGGAGGAGATGTTCAAGTAGTTTTGAGGGAAAAGAGATCAGTTTATTTTATATACTCATGGGCCAAAGTGCTTTCAGGGGTCAGACCAGTAGCCCAGAGTCTGTGGAATTGCAGATTTTGAAAAATATCATTCTTGCTTGATCATCAGCTGATATCAGGCTGGCAGTAGTAGCAGCTGCTCTGTACGTTGAGAGTAGGGAAGTGTTCAGGTAGTCCTGGGAATTTTCACTGGCAAGGCTTAGTGTAGTCAATATAGATTTGTAGAACTGCAGATTGTAAGAAGTGTTGGTACCCTTCATACACTATGCAGCCATAGAGCACATCAGGGGATAAGAATCAAAAGTAGAGGGGGAGTTTAGGTTCCAAATTTAAGGGCAGGGAACAGAAGAGTCTCTATGTTTTTGGTTTAATGGCACGCCAGCTGTCCTTCAAGGCGCAGTGTTCTCTATGTCTGTCTGTCTGTAGCTGCACCAGCTATCTCCACGCTCTGATGCAAACAGACCGAATTCCTGGAGTCTTTTTTTTCGGCTATGAAGTTATTCAGCCTTATGCAAGAATGACAAGTATTTTTGTGGAATGTGCCAAGCAAAAAACTACACATGCTTAACTGTTTCAGGAACAAATGGCGGATGGCAGTCAGCCGCGCACAAGTTGCTAAGGTCGGTGACCCGCGGATTAACAGTACAAAGTCAAATTAACGCCATGACGGTTGTTGCATTACAGGAGATGTGTAAGTAGTAAAAATAATTCAGTGAAAAATGATTTTGAGGGAACAATGATAAAAACTGAAAAGATCTCATCATGAAATCTTTATAAAAATCATAGTAGCCAGATTGAGCAGGCTTTTCATGGTGCTTGTGGGAGGAGAAGCAATGGCCTCAAATCACATGACACTTTAAAGTATATATTTTATCACTAAGGACCAGTTCACACAATGTCTGTGTTCCAAATGCATCTACATTCGTTTTTTAGATGCGTTTTTCTTTATCCCAATTGAAGACGTGCGTTTTGCAGCATTTTAGAAGCGTTCCACGCAGAAAAAAAAATGCTACATATTCTACTTTTGTTGACTGCATTGGAATGCACTGCACTGGTGTGAAGGAAGGCCATTGGAATCCATGGTAAACACTGTCCATGCTTTCGACGCAGAATACAGAAAATGCACTAGAGTGCATCTGGTGTGAGCTGGCCATACATAAGCAAAATTTTAAAAAATTGTTATAGGAGCATTTGCTTGATTTTTTAATTGTTCGTGTGATCAAATCACCATTTGTTTTTGAACATTTTTTTTTTTTTTTTTTTTTAAAGAAAATTCTAAGGAGCAGGATAGAAAATCTCTCAAATGAATTTCTAAATCGTCAATACGATTCTCATTTAGGAAAGCCAATTGACTTCAAAATCAAACTTAACCCCTTCTCGCCCACCATACAGCAGAATGACGGTGCTTAAGTTATCCTGACTGGGCTTCATATGACGTCCAGCAGGATAAACTGCTCACGAGGGCGCGCAGAACGACGATCGGTGGCGCAGTGTGTTCTTCTGACAAACCAGATCTTTGATCACGGTAAAAAAGACAATGACTAGTAGGCATTAATGGGCATCCCTGGTGGGCTCTAGTGACTAGTAGGCACTAATGGGCATCCCTGGTGGGCTCTAGTGGAGTATCCATGATGGGTCTGCACTGATAATCACTGATTATTAGGGCAGACCCCCCCCCCCCCCCCTCAGGAGAGCCGCTGATGTCAGCGTGAACTGAGGAAAGCCGAAAAAGGGCACTTCCTGTTTACGATGTGACCGGCTATAATTGGACACGGTCTATGGGAATGTTTGACCATTCTTCCAGAAGCACGTTTGTGAGGTCAGGCACTGATGTTAAACAAGAATGCCTGGCTCGCAGTCTCCGCTCTAATTCATCCTAAAGGTGTTCTATCGGGTTGAAGTCAGGACTCTGTGCAGGCCAGTCAAGTTGCTCCACCCCAAACTCACCCCTCCATGTCTTTGTGGACCTCGCTTTTTGCGCTGGTACACAGTCATGTTGGAAGAGGAAGGGGCCATCACCCAACTGTTCCCACAAAGTTGAGCGCATGAAATTGTCCAAAATATCGGTCTGCTGACGCCTTAAAAGTTCCCTTCATTGGAACTAATCCCCCATTCTCCAAATGATTTGGACCAGTGCACAAAGCAAGGTCCGTAAAGACATGGATGAGCGAGTTTGGGGTGGAGGAACTTGACTGGCCTGCACCTCAACCCAATAGAATACCTTTGGGATGAATTAGCATGGAGACTGCGAGTCAGGCCTTCGCTCCAACATCAGTGCCTGACCTCACAAATGCACTTCTGGAAAATGGTCAAACATTCCCATAGACACACTCCTAAACCTTGTGGACAGCCTTCCCAGAAGAGTTGAAGCGGTTATAGCTGCAAAGCAGGACAAGAGAACACCCACAATAATCTTGTCAGCCATTAGGCCCCTTTCACACATACGGTCCGTTCAGTCACGTCAAATGTATCAGTTTTCCATCCATTTTTCGTCAGTTGTTATCCATTTTTCATCCGTTTTTCGTCTGTTATCCGTTGTCATCCATTTTTTTGATGGATGAAAAATAGGGCATTCATCCGTTCAAAAAAATGGACATTGACGGAAGTGGATGAAAACGGATGTTAATGGATGATCATCCGTTGTCATCCGTTTTTACATAGAGATACATTGATGTCCGTTTTTCATCCATCAACGGATGGATGAAAAATGGACAAACGGATAGCATGTGTGAAAGGGGCCTTATACACGTGATCCAGGCTGCCTATGCTCTTAGTCATATGGCAGAGCTCAGTAAAAATGTTTATTGATGGCAAGAAAGAGGAACTTTTATACTTCACAATAACAATGTGACTTGTCAATCACATGAATCCATAAGGCACAAGTCATGTTTGGCTGGAGTGCGCCTTTAATGGAGGCTCTGCACATCACTGCAGTAAAGAGGATAAAATAAGTAAGCAGAAATAAACATACAGAGGAGAACATCAGAGATCCTTATCTGCATACTGGTTCTGGGTTGACAATTCAAAGTATTGCAGGTAGAGAGAGTTTCAATATAACAGCCCGACACCTAGCATGTTCGGGGGGACAGTTCAGCAACAAAACCTCTAGATTTCTGGAGGGTGCCATGTTATTTTAGCCTGGCAATAGATGGTTCAGCAGGGACTGTCCAAGATTCAAACCATGTACGGGCAAGGCTGATTGTACCCAAGCTGATCCATCGATTGACTTGGGTACAACCAGCCTGTGGATTTTTCCGTGTGAATATTGCCAGAGGCTATAGCTGCTAGCAATATAGCCCATGTGGTCTCCCGGCTGACATCACATCCAAAATGGCAGCACTCCGCAGCAGTCTCGGGGTTTCTGGATATCTACACAAGGGAGGCTTTTATAATGAAATCACATGACATGCACATATGTTTTTGTTGAATTAGTGACAGGGTCTTAAAGGCTATATCCTCTGCTGGGTACAAGTCATAGCAGCCGGTTTCATGCCGCTCACGTCCAGGTTTCATGCCGCTCACGTCCAGGTTTCACAGGGTGGATGTTGGAAAAGCAGAATCAGATTCCCCTATTAAAGTTTTTTTTTTCTCCTCTGTCGCCGACAGCAGAAAACAGATGCATTTCGGATTAAATTTAGAAGTCATAACATTTTTTTTTTTCGGAAGATAATCCGGGACAAATACGAACAGCTGTTCTGTACCTCGCCATAAACCGTTCAAAGGGAAAATAACTGTAAAGTGTTGAATGGAGGAGAGGAAGGTGTCATTATTTCCTAGACAGGAATTTTCCCCGGGAACAGGCCAGTTACAGCACACTAACAAGTGGAATTTACACAACACAATTACATGGCAATAAAGAACTCCCAGGAATCCACTCAATGCTCCATTTACACATTACACCGCAGCTCTTTAAAGTCGATGGAAGCCCCGATTGAATGAGCTAATTCTCACTGTGTGCTACGTATAATAAATATCCGATTTTTCTTTTTTTTAAATCCTTTGCTATAGATCACTACTGCTGATTTAACAGAAAAAAAAAAAAAAAACATTTAGTTTGCTAGAGCACTGTATGATTTAAATCCTAAAAAAAATAATTTTATTCAATATTATTTTACAGGAGTTATATAGCGCCAACAGTTTGAGCAACGCTTTACAATCTAAAGGGAGACAGAACAGTTACAAACAAGAAGGTTAAGAGGACCCTGTTCCTGAGAGCTTACAATCTAATAAGGTGGTGCAAATGGTACAAAAGGGAATAACTAAAGGATGAGCGGATGGAAAAATTAAAAGTTCAGTAGTTGTTAGACTGCTTCCCTGAAGAGATGGGTTTTCAGAGATCTCCTAAAGGCAGCCAGAGAAGAAGATAGCCATGCAGATTGAGGAAGAGGGTTCCAGAGGATGGGAGAGGCTCTGGAGAAGTCCTGGAGGCGAGCACAGGAGGCTGAGACAACAGAGCTCAAGAGTAGGAGGTCTTGAGGGGAGCAGAGAGAACAGTTTGGTTGCCATTTAGAGACAATATTGGTGATGTAGCTTGGGGGAGAGTTGTGAATGGTTCCCCCCCCCGATTCCTTTTAAGGTGCAACTAAACCCACAACAGTAAAATCAATCTGTATATGCAGTAAAGCATCATGTTGTACTCTCTGTGGAACCTAAGGGTAATTCTCCGCCTTGTGTAGAAGGCGGTTTGATCCTGTCTTCTCTGATCCTCCCCAATCTATCCTCTGATAAGACAGAGCCTTTGGAGTCACTCTGCACATGCTCAGTTTGGCTTGTATTGCTAGAGGTGCATGTGATTAGCACAGGGCCAACCAGCACTGTCCACACAGAGGGTCAGGGGTCTTGCAGTCACATAGGACAGTCAGAGTAGAATGAAAACTCCTCCTACAAGCTGTAATCAGACACTGATAGAAGTCACAAGACTGCTATATACTTAGAATGAGAAAAAGTATTTATCAGTTTATATTTATTAAAAGGATTGCATTTCCATGTTCTGTGTACTGTGGGAGACTAGATATAGTGAATGCAGGTTCCTGGGTTTAGTAACACTTTAAATATTTCTGCTCACTGCACTACGAGCAGCAATTCCCATAGCAATATATAGCCCAATAGGAGCTCAATGTCTCCTACTGACTCTTGGCATGATTTGTGAGTGCTGAACAATGTTGGAAGATAATAGAACATATTTTAGGCTTTTATGCTAACAGTATTTTAAAATACATCTACGTCTTATGATTTGGAATAATCGCATCATTTGAGTAAAGGCAGCTTTCCTTTAAATATCAGCCCTCTAAACTTTTATAAACGGATAATTCTTCAGCCTCAATAGAACTATAAACCTCAGCAGGCCTTTTGGCTCCCCAGCAGCTGCAAGACATGCTGATCCAGCAGCTTCCATAACCGCATCTAGCTATTTTTCCCCGTACTTTGAAGAAGAGATTTATTGAACAAACATTTTACTGCCAAAGACTTCTTCATTCACAAGCCGGAGGGAAGAATAATTCACTTATCTCCCATCGTTGTGCGCAACCCGGCAATTTACAGGGACGGAAAGCTGGGTACTAGGAGGCGGCCAACAGAGCGTGCAAAATCGCAGCATCCGGATAATTCTAGGAAAGGTTTTCAGGCAGCTGAGAAAAAAAAAAGGAGAGGAGCTAAAATAAGCTGGGGGGGGGGGGGGGGTCACTCAGACTGAGATCCTAAATATACAGCACAACGAGGCGTTTACACACAGGGCACTGCCATGTGGACTCGTCAGCAATAAATCAAAGTGGATTGGAGAGGGACAGTGTGGGTTCCCTGCTGAGCTTGGCACGGGAGATGGTAAGGAGAGCGGGCAATGCCCCTGCCAGGCTGTCATACTAAAAAAAAAAAAAAAGGACTATAGTGCTTTGGAATAGGAATGCCCAGACTATAGACAATGACTGTACCGGTATATTGCATGCCGTTTCCTCTCACCTAACTGTTGTGGGTGAGAGGTACGCTGCGTTGCGTTTGTGTGCATTTAGTGCCCGTTCACCCTGCAGCAGCACAACTTCGGGGGCGACCTGTGAAGTCGCGTGCACCGCGACTTCGGCGCGACTTCCACGGACTTCATAAAATGAAGGTCTATGCAAGTCGCTCCAGGTCGCCCCGAAGTAGTACAGGAACCTTCTTCTAAGTCGGAGCGACTTGTGTCGCTCCTATTAGATCCATTCCTGTACTACACAATGGACCGCGACGGTCCGCAACTTGTAAGGCTGACAAGTCGCCTGACAAGTCGTACTAGTGTGAACCGGCACTTACACTCATCTATGTGCGATATTATGCAAATGTATAAAAAAAAAAAAAAAAAAAAAAAAAAATCGCACAACTTTGGGACATAGAGAAACAGCGTTCTGGTGTGAACACAACACGCTTAAAACTATTGTTTTCTAGGAGTCGTAGTTACCTGCATCTTTCAAGAATGTGGCCCGCCATGCCTTTTCATGTGGCCCTCGCACTCAAGGCTTTTTTTTCAGCCAGAGCGGTGGACTCTGCACACAGTGCACCCCTGAACGCGAAACTTAACAAATTCCTAGTATGTATTGCCCCTCTAAGATCCTCCCACCGTGCAAATTGCCCACACCCGCCATTCAATGTGGTTCGGCGGGGAGTGTGGTTGAGTTCCTACTCTCCGGAAAAAAAAAAAAAAAAAAAAAAAACAGTATCTCACAAAGTGGTATTGATACAGACTGGTACACCCCTCACATTTTTGTAAATATTTTATTATATCTTTTCATGTGACAACACTGAAGAAATGACACTTTGCTACAATATAAAGTAGTGATTGTACATTTTGTAAAAGGCCATATGCATTGCACACAGGGAGTTAGAAAAAACGAGCTGCAGAGCTACTGCCAACGCCAGGAAAAAGCAGCTGTAAAAAATGTGCTTTTAGTAGCTTTTTCCATTGGTGTTGATGCCGTTTGCCCCCCCCCCCCATTTTGGCGTGCAGTTTCTCCTCAAGATCCTCAGAGCGCAAGTTGCACCACAAGTTGGATCATCATGATGTGACTTAAATTAAACTTCCATTCAAACCAATGGGCTCCCATAGGAACCATTGATTTTCACATAAAAACGTATGACGCGGTTTAACGCTGTACAAGCAACGTTTAGCAGAGTCAGACGTTTTTACAGCTGTAACGGCGGTTCTCAAAATCCACTGGCCCCGGGTTTTCTTGCAGCTTGAAAAACACCTATGCCACTTACAGCTTCAAAACATTTGTGTGTGCATGAGGCCATAAAATAATAAAATAACATGGAGGGGCGTTTTTAAGCGAGGGATCTTAGCTCAGCCTATGCCTGAGCTAAGGGCAGATAGATTCCAGGAAGTAAATGATACATGAATCATCTGCCCTTACTCAAGATGGCCAAAGCCAGAAATGCTTGGGGTGTTTTTCAAAATGATTAATTATATATATATATTATGGCTAGCATTAGCCTTTTTCTGACACTTGGCTTACAAGGTAAGATAGAAAAATACTTAGGATCCCCAAACATTATGTATATTTATTTTTTGTTTAGCAGAGACCCTGGAGAATAAAATGGCGATCGTTGCAACCATGACACTCCCACCACTATGCTTGACTGTAGGCAAGACACACTTGTCTTAAGGACCATACACACTATACAATTTTCTTTAGATTTTTTCCTTCAGACTTACCAAAACCATATAATATGAGGTCAAACCTATACACTTTCAATTTGTATGCAATCAGGCAGGCCCTTGCACTACATAGAAAAGGTAAATCTAAAGGAAATCTGACAACAAAAGTTGTATAGTGTGTATCCAGCTTTACACTCCTCATCTTGTTGCCGCCACACACGCTTGACACCATCTGAACCAGATAAGTTTATCTTGGTCTCATCAGACCACAGGACATGGTTCTTGTAATCCATGTTCTTAATCTGCTTGTCTTCAGCAAACTGTTTGCGGGCTTTCTTGTGCATCATCCTTAGAAGAGGCCTCCTTCTGGGACCATGCAGACCAATTTGATTCAGTGTGCGGTGTATGGTCTGAGCACTGACGGGCTGACCCCCCAACCCCTTCAACCTCTGCAGCAATGCTGGCAGCACTCTTACATCTATTTCCCTAAGACAACCTCTGGAAATGATGCTGAGCACGTGCACTCAACTCCTTTGGTCAACCATGGCGAGGCCTGTTCCGAGTGGAACCTGCCCTGGTAAACCTCTGTATGGTCTTGGCCACCGTGCTGCAGCTCAATTTCAAGGTCTTGGCAATCTTCTTCTAGCCTAGGCAAGTGATGGCGAACCATGGCACTGCAGATGTTTTGAAACTACATTTCCCATGATGCTCACCTACACTGTGAACATCATGGTAAATGAAGTTCCAAAACATCTGGGGTGCCAAGGTTTGCATCACTGGGCCCTAGGCCATCTTTATGTAGAGCAACAATTCTTTTTTTTTCAGATCCTCAGAGAGTTCTTTTCCATGAGGTGCCATGTTGAACTTCCAGTGACCAGTATGAGAGAGTGAGAGCGATAACACCAAATTTAACACACCTGCTCCCCATTCACACCTGAGACCATGTAACACTAACGAGTCACATTACACCGGGGAGGGAAAATGGCTAATTGGGCCCTAATTTGGACATTTTCACTTTCTTGCCAGTGGTTTAGACATGAATGGCTGTGTGTTGAGTTTTCTTGGAGGGGACAACAATGTATACACGCGCTGTACACTCACTACTTTACATTGTAGCAAAGTGTCATTTCTTCAGTGTTGTCACATGAAAAGATAATAAAATATTTACAATAATGTGAAGGGTGTACCAGTCTGTATCAATACCATACTAAGTGGCACAACAGTGCCCGGGGTGCCATCCTGACTGAGCATATGTGCCACCGTCCTGGCAACCAGCAGTGCCAGTCTGCAATCACTGAGTATCCAGCAGTGCCAATCAGCCTGCCAAGCAAAAACCTGGAAATGCCAGACTGCTAAAATAGGTCAGCTTAATGGATGCATCCAGGACTACCAGTCATAAAAACTGTGCCAACATCTCGATGTTCTAATTTAGTAAAGCATCAACTACTGCCAGGCAAAGTGTACCCAGAAGCTCCATCTCATCTTAAAGTGGACCCGTCCTCAGATAGATTATTAAAGGTCAATTGCAGCATATTACACATACCTCCCAACTTTTTGAGATGGGAAGGAGGGACACCTATAAGTAAAAGTATGTAGGAATAGGCCACACCCCCTTAATGGAGAATTATACCAAAAAATTACTACTACTATTCCTTTATATTGAAATTCACAAATGCAGCCATTTAGAAATGGGATGAAGTGTTTCCCAGTGCTAAACCTTTTTTTTTTTTTATTTGAAAGATAAAAAGTGCATTTTATATACAACTATATAGATCAGATAAAAATGAGGGACAAATGAGTAGGAAAGAGGGACAGAGGGGCTTTGTTCCAAATCAGGGACAGTCGGGAGCTATGTACTATATAACATGTGAGTGTAACACTTCTAGTTATGCATTTCCCCTCACAGAGATCACAGTACTCCCCCTGACAATGCCTTCATCTGCCTTTCTCTTCAGAAAACCAGCACCATATTTGTACAGGCATCATCCAGGATCACCATTACTTTCTAGACTGAGATCTTGGCTCTGAGATGGCACATGCATGTAAATCCTTGCGTCTGTGTAGTTCTTGGCTGTGTTCACAAATGTCTGACACAGATCAGCCTCTTACCTTGGGAAAGACTGAGGAAATGCTTCCTTCCTGCTAGCAACAGGCTGATGACATCAGACAGAGTACCTGCAATGCTGCTCAGTGAAAGCTTTTTAACCACTTAAGGACCGGGCCCATTTTTGGCACATTTTGTTTACAAGTTAAAATCAGTATTTTTTGCTAGAAAACTAGTTAAAACCCCCCAAACAGTATATATATTTTTTTTAGCAAAGACTTGGAGAATAAAATGGCAGTCATTACATTTCACTGCATTTAAAAAAAAATTAAACAGTAAAGTAAAGCCCATTTTTTTGTAAATTGTGAAAGATGATGTCACGCCGAGTAAATAGATACCCAACATGTTAACGGTTTAAAATTGCGCACACCCGCGGAATGGCGACAAACTACGGTCAATAAAAATCTCCATAGGCGACGCTTTAAATTTTTTTTTACCGGTTATCAGTTTAGAGTTAGGGTCCTTTCACACGGGCGTTCCATTTTTTATTTTTTTTTAACGGATACGGATGACACTTGTGTCATCCGTTCCGTATGTCCGCATATCATCCCATCCGTTTGCAGATGATATACGGACATAATGTATGTCTATGGGATTGCGGATGACACCGTTGACATCCGATTTTGCGTCCTTTCCGTTTTTTAGAACGGAAGAAAAATAGGGTTCTGTTCCGTTCCAAAAAACGGAACAGAACTCAAAGGACGCAAAATCGGATGTCAGCGGATCCCATTGACATGCATTATGTCCGTATATCACCCGCAAACGGATGGGATGATATATGGACCTTCGGAACGCCCGTGTGAAAGAGGCCTTAGAGTGTAGCTCTTTCTTTTAAATTATTGCTCACGCTCTGGCGATACCTCACATGTGTGGTTTGAACAGCGATTTCATTTGCGGCGCAACTTCCGTATAAGTTTTCTTTCGTGCGCAAGCTCACGGCAACGGCTACATTTTTTTTTTCCTATTTTTTTTTTTATTTTACCACAGGTTTAAAAAAAGTCTGATCACTTTTATTGCTGTCACAAGCAATGTAAACATCCCTTGTGACAGCAATAGGCAGTGACAGGTACTCTTTATGGAGGGATCGAGGGTCTAAAAGACCCCTCAACTGCACTTCAATGTATTCAAAACGCCAAAAATGACTATTGGGGGCACTATTCCTCCTACTGATACAAGATGCTATTCTGATAACTGGCAACAGTGGGGGGGAACATTTCTACCAAGGACACCAACAATGACGCACAATTCCTCCTAAGGCTGCATTCACACTTGAGCGTAGCGTTTTTTACCGCGATTTTTTCAGGCGTTTTTCATTGACATCTATCAAAAACGCTGGTAATCAGCCCAAAAAGAAGCTCATGTACTTTTTTCAGCTACAGGCGTTTTGCAAAACGCTCAGATGTGAACAGGGGCCATTTAAATGAATGGGGTTTTACTTGTTGGGCGTTTTGGAAGCGTTTCTTTTGAGCGTTTTTGGAGCTGAAAACGCCCAGGTGTGAATGGAGCCTTAAGGGATCAAAGATGGGGCATTATTCCTCCACCTAGTACCAAATGTGAGGTTTGTTCCCACCGATGCTAGGAACATTTCCACTCTTGCTGGCCACAGTCCAAATCCCATAAAGTCTGAAGGATAAATAACTGGCCCTTTGATAAGTTTGGGAGACCCCTTATATAGAGGGATAACTTTCTATTGAACGATCCATTTTGTGTGCCCTGAGAAGTTATCCCAGATGATATAAATAGAGCCATCATCCTGTCTCGATCGTTGCCTGGCTAGGTTCTGAACCCATCCCTCATCTCAGATGTGGATCCAGAAACATCAGCATGTCAATTTATTCCCCACACATGCTGATGGGATACATTTTTTTGCGCAGGATGGTATCTGGGCAAGGCACGCAGTTTTCCAGAGCCTGCCCCATCCTGCCACCCTGTGGCTCCAGGTGTTTTCATTACTGATCTGAAGACAAGGGACTTATTGTTCCCCCTCACTGCAGGGAATTCTCTGCCCCCTCACTTTAGGTTCCTGTCAAACTCTCATGTATCAGCCTAGAGGAGACACAAACAAGAAGTTTTGGCTTCGACCCTTTGCTATAAATACTTCTACAGATCATGGGCGCAGAGGTAGTGAGGTCTAGAGGGGCGCAGAGGTAGTGAGGTCTAGAGGGGCGCAGAGGTAGTGAGGTCTAGAGGGGCGCAGAGGTAGTGAGGTCTAGAGGGGCCACCCAGCTGCCACCTTCAGGGACAATCTGAAGCCCCCAAACCCATCTGAGTGCTCTAAAGAATGAGTCAGATTTCCATTTTATTCTATGGTGCCGGTTCACAAAGAAGTACAGCAGCGCCTTTAGGGGAAAGAAAAGCATGTTTTGGCCTCGTAGACTTTAATGGAGCTCCTGAAAAACATGGGCCTAAAAATCGTCTCCTTGTTCTAATAAATTGCTTTGATTTGGTCTAAACAAAAACATTTTACGCCCAAACCCATGTGTACAAAACGCGTTCAATGTGCAAGAACTGAACAAAGAAGTCAAGTGTGAACTTAGGCTTGTATGGGGAATACGGGCAACCAAGCCGAGCCTGTCCCCTCCACGTCCGGCGTGGAACTACAAGTCACAATAAAGAGAAAGCTTTTTGCTCACTCATCTAACCATGGCTTCTTGTCCTATTTAGCAGTTGAAAGGTTTACCAACAGCTTTTGGCCCTCTTGGACACAATGAAGAATCATTTTCGGGACTGGTGGCCAGGTCAGCATTTCTCAACCAAACCAGAGTACCCTGAGGGTTGTCACTCTTTATGACTTTTGTTTTCTTGTCTGTCTATTTAGGATTTTTTTTTTTAACAGTTGAAATACAAATATTGTTGCATTTCAAGCCTCACCATCCTTATGTGTACAAACATCTAAAACAACTTTAATTGGCTATAATCATCGACTTTAAGAGCCGGTTCACACTAATCCGACTCAAAGTCGCCCCGACTTTGGGCAACTTTGAAGTCGCCCGTGCAGCGTGACTTTATCGCGGCTTGCAAACGACTTCTCATAATAGAAATCAATGCAAGTCGCTCAGACTTCGCCAAAAAAGTGCAGGAACCTTTTTCTAAGTTGGAGCGACTTGAGTCGCTCTGATTAGAATGGTTCCATTGCACAGCATTGGGAGCTACTTGTCGCCTGACAGTGTGAACCGGCTCTAACACACAGCTAAAGAAGGTCTATGGTGTGGGGATCACAGCAGAATGGGGAGAGGCGAATGGGAACTACAAGTCACAGCATGTCCAGAGTTAAAGGGAAAGTTTCAGCTTTATGTTTAATGTAAGCTCTGCATATCAGAACTACAAGTCACAGCATGTCCAGAGTTAAAGGGAAAGTTTCAGCTTTATGTTTAATGTAAGCTCTGCAGATCAGAACTGCAAGTCACAGCATGTCCAGAATAAATGTAAAAGTTTCAGCTTTAGATATAATGTAATAATATAATCTCTGCAGATAAGGGACTACAAGTCACAGCATGGACAAAGTTAAAAGGGAAAGTTTTAGCTTTAATGTAAGCTTTGCAGATCAGAACTACAAGTGACAGCATGGACAAAGTTAGAGGGAAAGTTTTAGGTTTATTGTAAGCTCTGCAGATCAGAACTACAAGTGACAGCATGTCCAGAGTAAATGGAAAGTTTCAGCTTTATATATAAACGTAGGCTCTGCAGAATAGGACTACAAGTCACAGCATAGACAAAGTTAAAGGGAAAGTTTTAGCTCTACATTTAATGTAAGCTCTGCAGATCCGAACTACAAGTCACAGCATGTCCAGAATAAATGTAAAAGTTTCAGCTTTAGTTATAATGTAAGCTCTGCAGAAAAGAACTACAAGTCACAGCATGGACAAAGTTAAAGGAAAGTTTTGCCAAGTGCTGGAGTTTCTGCAGGCACCTCTGATGTCCTCCAGCAGGCGCAGGAAGGCGATCTGGGAGTCCCAGCTGGGGTGGGACTACAAGTCACAGCATCTACGGAGTCACTGAATAAGTTGCATTTCCATCTATGGATCAGAAGGTTATCCCATAGGCCAGGCAGTCAGTGCAAATCAGCTTAGGGGTCATGCAGCTGGAGAACCACAAATCCAAGCATCCCCAAAAAAGTAAAGCCATGCCATGTGTCCTGCACAACACATGGTTTTCTTCTCTGCCCAGCAGCCAGAAAGTTATAAGCAGCTCCAGTTTGCTATCCTGATTCACAAAGTGCCCCCAGTTAAGGCTGTGGCCCCCGGGGGCCCCAGTTGACAGTTAAAGGAACACTCACCCTTCTCCCTCCCAGCTCCAGCCTGATTCCCTTTCCGGCTTACCTGCCTGCTGGTGTCCTCAGTGCCGCTCCGGAGCCGCCGATTTCCCCCCCACCGTAGTCTATAATCCGCTGCCCTCCGCCGCCTCCCCACCCGGCTCCCCTCTGTCTCCCCCGGCCAGCCCGAACTCCTCCCGACGTCATCAGCCCCGCCCCCGGCACTCGCTGAATCCTGATAGAAGACCGGGCGGGGCAGTGGAGGGCTCGGCTTCCTAGGATTGGCTGCGGGGCTTGTCAGTCCCAGAGAGGGAACATTCCAAATTTTCCAGTAGATCATCCTGATGTGAGTAACAGAGGAACAGGAAGAGGAAAGGTGGATCCCGGGAGAGACAGGTCGCTAGAATCTGGGATATGGAGAGAGAAACAGATCAGAGTACTAAATCCTGGAAAAGATCAATAGAGCTCAGAAGATGAGGGTGAGATGGATGAAGTTCTGGATCCCATGGGAGATAGATCAGATCAATGGACCTCAGTATCACAGAAGACTTACAACAAATCTCTGGATCCCATGATAGATCGATCAGATCAACTGACCTCCTTATCCCAGAAGAGTTAGAACAGATCTCTGGATCCCAGGAGAGATAGATCAGATCAATGGACCTCAGTATCCCAGAAGACTTACAACAAATCTCTGGATCCCATGAGAGATAGATCAGATCAATTGACCTCCTTATCCTAGAAGAGTTAGAACAGATCACTGTATCCCATAGGAGACAGAGCTCTGGAGCTTAAGAGATGAGATGGATAAAGTTCTGGATCCCAGGAGAGAAAGACCAGATGAATTGACCTCATTATCTCAGAAGACTTACAACAGATCTCTGGATCCTATGATTGATAGATCAGATCAATTGACCTCCTTATCCCAGAAGAGCTAGAACAGATCTCTGGATCCTATGGAAAATAGATCACATCACCAGAGCACTTAATCCCATAGGAGACAGAGCTCTGGAGCTCAAGAGATGAGATAAATATAGTTCTGGATCCCAGGAGAGATAGACCAGATGAATTGACCTAATTATCTCAGAAGACTTATAACAGATCTCTGGATCACAAGAGGAATAGATCAGATCAATTGACCTCCTTAGCCCAGAAGAGTTAGAACAGATTTCTGGATCTCAGGAGAGATTGATCAGATCACCAGAGCACTGAATCCCATAGGAGATAGAGCTCAGGCGATGGGTGAAGTTCTGAATCCCAGGAGAGATAGATCAAATCAATTGACCTCCTTATCCCAGAAGAGTTACAACAAATCTCTAGATCCCATGAGAGATAGATCAGATCAATTGACCTCCTTATCCCAGAAGAGTTAGAACAGATCTCTGGATCCCAGGAGAGATAGATCAGATCAATGGACCTCAGTATCCCGGAAGACTTACAACAAATCTCTGGATCCCATGACAGATTGATCAGATCAATTGACCTCCTTATCCCAGAAGAGTTAAAACAGATCTCTGGATCACAGGAGAGATAGATCAGATCAATTGATCTCCTTAGCCCAGAAGAGTTGGAGCAGATCTCTGGACCCTTTGGAAAATATATCACATCACCAGAGCACTGAATCCCATAGGATATAGAGCTCTGGAGCTCAATAGATGATATGCATAAAGTTCTGGATCCCAGGAGAGATAGATCACCAGTGCACTGAATCCCATGGGAGATAGAGCTCAGGAGATGAGAATGAGATGGATGAAGTTCTGAATCCCAGGAGAGATAGATCAGATCAATGGATCTCCTTATCCAAGAAGAGTTACAACAGATCTCTGGATCATATGGAAAATAGATCACATCACCAGAGAACTTAATCCCATAGGAGATTAAGCTGTGGAGCTCAAGAGATGAGATAAATCTAGTTCTGAATCCCAGGAGAGATAGACCAGATGAATTGACTGTATTATCCCAGAAGATTTACAACAGATCTCTGGATCCCATAGGAGACAAAACTCTGGAGATGAGATGGATAAAGTTCTGGATCCCAGGAGAAATAGACCAGATGAATTGACCTCATTATCTCAGAAGACTTACAACAGATCTCTGGATCCAATGAGAGATAGATCAAATCAATTGACCTCCTTATCCCAGAAGAGTTAGAACAGATCTCTGGATCCCAGGAGAGATAGATCAGATCAATTGACTTTCTTAGCCCAGAAGAGTTAGAACAGATCTCTGGACCCCAAGAGGAATAGATCAGATCAATTGACCTCCTTAGCCCAGAAGAGTTAGACTAGATTTCTGAATCCCAGGAGAGATAGATCAGATGACCATAGCACTGAATCCCATAGGAGATAGAGTTCAGGAGATGGATGAAGTTCTGAATCCCAGGAGAGATAGATCAAATCAATTGACCTCCTTATCCCAGAAGAGTTCCAACAGATCTCTGGATCCTATGGGAAATAGGTCACATCACCAGAGCACTGAATCCCATAGGAGATAGAGCTCTGGAGCTCAAGAGATGAAATGGATAAAGTTCTGGATTCCAGGAGAGATAGATCAGATCACCAGAGCACTGAATCCCATAGGAGATAGAGTTCAGGGGATGAGAATGAGATGGAGGAAGTTCTGAATCCCAGGAGAGATAGATCAGATCAATGGACCTCCTTATCCAAGAAGAGTTTCAACAGATCTCTGGATCCTATGAAAAACAGATCACATCACTAGAGCACTGAATCCCATAGCTCTGGAGCTCATGAGATGAGATGGATAAAGTTCTGGATCCCAGTAGAATTAGACCAGATGAGTTGACCTCATTATCCCAGAAGACTTACAATAGATCTCTGGATCCCATGAGAGATAGATCAGATCACCAGAGCACTGAATCCCATAGGAGAGAGAGCTCAGGAGAGATAGATTTGATCAATGGACCTCCTTATCCCAGAAGAGTTACAACAGATCTCTGGATCCTGTGTGAGATAGATCACATCACCAGAGCACTGAATCCTATAAGAGTTAGAGCTCAGGAGTAGGAGATGACATACATGAAGTTCTAGATCCCAGGAGAGATTGATCACATCCCCAAAGTACTGAATACCAGAACAGCTAGATCAGTGTCATGAAGTTCTAGATCCAGGGGAAAGTGAGATCTGATCACCAGAATCCTAGATAATAAAAAGACTGATCCCACCACCAAAGCTCTGGATCCCAAAAATGATAAGCTGGACATACATTAGTAGGATTTCAAATAACAATTTGTGCGAAAATTCCCAGGATATTTGAATGTTGTTCGAAAGTAGTTCAAGAAATTTTCCATCCTGGTTCTTGTAATTTTCTCATCACTGAAGTTGAAAATTAATGTCAGTTTGACCCCACTAATAATGAAAAAAACAAACAAATGGTCTTATACCGTTCTTACAACGAAAAATGTTGAACGAAATTCTACTAGTGCATACCCAGTTAAACAGATTCTTCCATCCACACAAGCAAGGTGGATGCAGGAATTCTTCCTACTGCGCTACTGTATTCTGGCAGCGGGATTCCTCCACTGTCAGAATACACTGATCAGCACTACAGTTGATTGGCTGTAAGCCGCTAATCAAAAGAGGCTTTTCAGCAGGAACATTCAACAGAGTTGATCTAACGGCTTCTGTTGAACCTGGGGGCTACACACAGATGGTAATTCACCCAGTCTCTGCTGAACTGGGCAATTTAATTTGTGTGTGCCCAGCTATAGATCATGTGAATAGAGTTCTGGATCCCAGAACAGATCGATAAAACCTCTGTATCCCATGAGAGATAGATTCCTGGAGCAATAGATCAGATTGATAAAGGTTTGCGTTCCAGTAGAAATAAATCAGATCCCCCAAGCTCTGAATCCCAGGAGAGTTAGCTCAGATCAAATGAACTCTGGATACTAAAGAGATTGAACATATAACCAGAGCCCTGGACACCAAAAAGATAGGTCATTTGCATAGGGCTTCTGGATTCCAGGACAGTCCGATAAAAACTCTGGCGCTCTGTGTCCCAGGACAGACATAGCAGATATCCTGATCTTTGTAGTGATAGACCAGATTACTAGAAGTTCAGATTCCACTATAAATCAGATCCCTGGGGAACTGGATCCTAGGAAAGATACATCAGAATCATAAAGTTTTCAATCTTGTGAGTGATCAGATTCACAGTGCTTTGGATGCTAGGGGAGATAGATCAGATCAATAGTCCCCTGTATCATAGAAGAGTTAGATAAGATCAATGCATCTTTGGTTCCCAGGATCACATCACCAGAACATTTAATCCCAGAAGAGATAGATCAGAGTGATGGAGCTCTGCATTTTGGGAGCGCTAGATTCGATTTTAATTCTGGATCTTAAAAGTCTGATAATGTCATAAGTGTTGTTTTTTTGGATCCCCAAAAAAGATAGGTCATATTGAGAAAGCTCTGCATCCCATGAAAGACAGATACAATCTCTGAAGGTGTGGGTCACGGGAGAAATAGATCAGATATCTTGATCCCTATAGAGATAGATCAGACTGATAGAAGTTTTAATACCAGCTGATATAGATTCTAGAAAAGATACATCAGAATGATAAGGCCCCTTTCACACTTATGCGACGCAATTTTACCGCCAATTCGCGGTGCCATTTTGATGCCATTTTGAAAGCAATGGCAAGGCTATATGCCTCCAAAACGCATTAAAATCGTGGCAAAGTAGTGCAGGAACTACTTTGAAGTCGGTGCGACTTCAAAACGCACTGCTATGAATGGGGCTCATTGAGACATTGAGAATAATGGAAAACGACTTGTCATGCGATTTTGCGGTCCAAAATCACGGGACAAGTCGCACTAGTGTGAAAGGGGCCTAAAGCTCTCAGTCTTGCGATAGAGCGATCAGATTAATGCAGCCTTGGATGTTAGGGAAGATAAATCAGACTGATAGAGCTCAGGATCCCAGGAGAGATAGATTAAATACATTGACTTCTGTATCTCAGGAGATAGTTTAGATTAAAGCACCGTACACACGTACCGATTGTCGGCCGTAAATATTCGGCCGATGACCGATCGGCCGATTGTAGGCTTGTTAGTATGATGCTTCCGACAGCGCATTTTCGGCCGAACAGAATCTGTCGTGCAAGCATTAAAATTTTTGTTGGCCAACACCAGAACGGCCGATTGTTCGCCAGTCAGTACAGAATTCGGCCGACAGACAGCAGATTTGCAAGACTGGGCATGCTCAGAGAAGAAAAAAGACAAGGAAAGTTAACCATCACATGACATCACTTCTGCAGTCGGCTGTTGTTGGCCGACAAAATTCGTGTGCAGTCTTTTGCAGTTTTTAACAGACACGACAGCCCTGGACAAAAGACGGCCGATCGTTCGGCCGACGATCGGTACGTGTGTACGAGGCTTTATAGACCTCTTTATCCCATGAGGGATAGATCATGATATTAGGGGTCTCCGGATGCTGGTCAAGCAAAGAGCCACAGTTTGGAGACCACTAGGTCAGATCAATGGGTTCTTGGATCCCAGGAGAAATAAATCACATCATCAGACCCCTAAATCCGAGATTAGATGATTCAAAACGACAGAGCTCTGGATCCTGGGGGAGATAGATCAGATCACCTATATACTAGATCCCAAAGAGATTGATCACATCACCAGAGCTCTGGATCCCAAAAGAAATCTGTCATATGGATAGAGTATTCAATCCCAGAGCAGATAGATAGAATCTTTGGATCCCATGAGGGATAGATCAGATACCCTGATCTCTGGAACAATAGATCAAATCCCTGAAGCTCCAGATTCCAAAAGAAATAGATCATGTCCCTGAGAACTATACATCAGAATGATAGCACTCTGAATCCCAAGGTAGATAGATCAGCGTGCAGAAGAGGAAGATTAGATGAGCCACTGATATTCTTTATGAAGCAATAAAGATCTGGGTCCAGAGAAGCAATAAATATTAGATCACTACATTCAGGAGTGAGTATGAGAGGTCAGATCGCCTGATGTCTGAAACCCGGGTCCAGAAATAGAGACAGAAGATCACTTTTTATTTTCCAGAGTCATTAGCTCTTTAACAGCATTCTTTCCCTGCTGGCAGCAGAGCGGTGGATTACACAGGAGTGCTGCAGGGGATGAGTAATGTCTGAGTCTGCACACTGCTAGCAGACTCACATCAGAGAAACTCTGCACATTTCCCCAACATTCAACAGCAGAATGAGACCTGAGATTACAGGGCCTTCCAGAAGCTGAATAAACACAAGATATAAGTCTCAAGAATTACTGTAAAGCTGAAGTTTAATCTGCTTACATTTCACTTTCCATCGTAAACTCCCCCCTCCCTTACCTACAACCCATCAACATGGTAATGAAAATTTTAAATAAAACCTTTTTGTTTTCATTACATACCTTATTTTAGACCCAGCGATATCACTGGGTCTCTGTGCTTCTCTATGCAATTCAAGGACGATCATGGGTGCTGGCAGGGGTCAACAGGGTTTTGTGTATAACTTCTTAAAAACATATCACATCACCCTTCCCTCAGTATGCCTCTCAGGAGCACTCAGTCCTGCTGCAAGTAAGTAGGCTGGTTCTACAATAGATCCACTCTAGCAACAATGGACCCCACAAGTTTTTGCAGAGTGCGATCACTGGGTGCAGCGGAGTCCATTCAGATCAGACATTGTGGAGTAACAGTAACTGGCTTCTTTATTGGAACATAACACAGAATGCAAAGATGTCACCTCATTGTAATAAGAACAACAGACAGGAAGAGATAACCAACAAGTTCAGTACAGTGTACAGGATATTACAACACATCATAGAAAATGCATAGCATATCACTGAGCATTAGCACCATCTAGTGTCCTACTTATGAACTGCAGTTAATCTGCTAAACTGAAAGCTGTTGTATCTCCAACACAAGTAACAAAAGACCACTGCCAGCAACAATAGATCTCCCAGTGTCCAGCATCAATAGACCTTCCAGCAGCTAGCCATAGTAGACCCCTCCCTGAACAGTAGATCTCTTCCAGCAGCAACTAAACCCCCCCCCCCTCCATCAACAATAGATCCCCCTTAATGGCAATAGATGCCCCAACAACCATCATCAATAGACCCTCCAGCACCCCTTGCTACTACATACATTCAGAGTTAGAGGTTCCCCGTGTTTGTGCTGAACACCCACATGTGATGCTAAACCTCCATGATTGAAAGAACTGAAATCCAATGAATGAAAGAAGTAGGCCAGGGGCAGTTATGCTGAGAAGGAAAAGGCTACTTGATGCTGGATGTCCTCCAGCCAGGAAATGAGGCAAGCTCTATCTGTCTAGCTGCAGCTTCTAATGCACATTATAAGAAGCTCACAGTGTGCAGTGAAATCAGAGTAAACAATTTCAGTACAGGAGAGAAGTCTGTACAACTGTGCAAAACTGAAGGGAAGGCTGGAGAGTTCAGTTGTAGAATTAGCAGCGCTCTGACTGATTTCATGAATTGGAGCGGACTGTAAAAAAAAGCCTGGCTGTTTTCCAAAAAAACTATGAAATTTTGCCCTTTCTGATGAACACATAGGCTAATCTGTTGAATCGGTCAGCCTGACACCTAACGTAAACTGTATATCTCAGACAAGGGCCCCAGAATGGCAAGCAGAAATACAGGTACAGCATATATACCTATATGTATGTATAGCCCAAACTTTTTCTTTTTTGTAATTTTGGATAGAGTAAAGAGGGGTTAGAACTAGTGATCGACCGATATCGACCGGTCATCGCATATCGGTATCGGCCGATATTGGCCAATGTTTTCGTACATTTTTTTCCTAAAATACCCCAAACCCTTCCTCTGCACTTAAAATCATTCAAAACGTCAAGTTTGGCTTTTTTGAATGCTGTAATTTTCTTGAATTTGGCGCTGAGTACCCGGAAGTGATGTCATAACATCACTTCCGGGTTTTTACATGGAGACCCGATCAGAGCCGAATGCGGCTTTGATCAGGTCTTTGGCGGCCGTGCAGGCTGGTTGCCCGGGTCTCCCGGTGGGATGGGAGACCCAGGCGAGCCGCGGAAGGCGGCGGGAGGGGGGGGACATCCCCTCCCGCTCCTAGTAATGACAGCCGGTACCGGGGTGATGCCTCTAGCTGCAGGCATCACTCCGGTACATGCACTTTCCCGAAATATCTGCAATATCGGTAACCTCAGGGGCCGATTCCGATATATCGGGAAAAGTGCATATCAGGTCGATCCCTAATTTGGACATACTGCAATAGGTAGTGGACAGGGGTGTTTACATGCCACAATAGCAATGCTTGACTTTGCGCCCAAAGTTTACCTGACATGTAGCAGGTGGCAAGCCTGCCGAACGCTAAACGCTCAACCAAAGGTGGAAGCACCTTTAGTTAGAACCCCTGTCAAGTTCTTATTGCTGTCTGTATCCCCACTGGGGAGATTCATCCTCTCTATTTGCCCTGAAGTCCATTATCTCTGGGACAGAAAATGATGAGAAATCGAATATTTTCCAGCTGTCATTAGAAGAGGAATAGAGGTGAAATATTCCAATAGGGACACATGTACCAGTTACCTATGGCTAAGAGGGGAATTCTTCTCACTTCTGGTGATTTTCTCACACTTCCTGTTGTGTCTACAGGAAAAATCCTCCCAGAGAGACGAGATGAGAAAAAAAAATCAGGATGTTGTATACTTTAGAGCAGCCTCTCAACCGTTTTGTCCCAAAGGATCCCTTAAAAAAAATTTCAGGTCTCAGGGAACCCCTGGTAAAAAAAAAACAATGAATTGAGGGTCAGTGAAAAAAGCTCCTTGCATTGGCGGTCAATGGGAAGAATGCCCCCCTTACAGACAGCTACTGTAAGTAGATCATTGATATTATGCAGCTGGCTATGTCAAGTGTTGTTGGCTCCATAACTATTTAGACATCATCAAATGATAGATCAACCAGCCACAGCTCAGGGAACCCCTTACAACCTCTGGAGGAACCCTATGGTTCCACTGAACCCTGGTTGAGAATGACTGCTTTAGAGAGTGTAAAGGCTCGTACTCACTATTTTGTCCAAAGAACTTTAGTCCAATTTTCTTATATTGTGTACAGTACCCCTCCTTAGGCTTCATTTGGACTAGTGGTCGACCGACATTGGTTTTTCGTTGCCGATACCGATATTTTGGCCAATGCATATCGGTATCGGCCGATATGGGCTGATATTTTTGTACATTTTTTTTTTTTTTGATAGGTACTTTTGTAGAGGGGTCTGGGGGTCTAAAAGACCTCAAACCCCTCCTCTGCACCTAAAAGCATTCAAAACGCCAAGTTTGGCTGTTTTGAGTGCCGTTATTTTTTTTTAAATCTGGCACCAGACCGTACACGGAAGTGATGTCACTCATGAGATCACTTTTGCATGGAGACCCGATCAGAACCGAATGCGGCTTTGATCGGGTCTTCGGCAGCCATGCAGGCTGGTTGCTCGGGTCTCCCGGTGGGATGGGAGAACCGGGCGAGCCGCAGAAGGCGGCGAGAGGGGGGGGATGTCCCCTCCTGCTCCTTGTAATGACAGCCGAGCAGCTTCTCAGCCCCATCAGTTGTTATTACAAGACAGCCGACCGTCTTGCTGCAGGCATCACTCCGGTACAAGCACTTTCCCGCAATATCGGTAACCTCCGGGGCTGATTCCGATATATCGGGAAAAGTGCATATCAGCCCTCGATATATCGGCTTTGCCGATAATCAGTCGATCCCCAATTTGGACATACTGCAATAGGTAGTGGACAGGGGTGTTTACATGCCACAGTAGCAATGCTTGACTTTGCACCCAAGGTTTACCTGACATGTAGCAGGTGGCAAGCCTGCCGAACGCTACACGCTCAAGCAAATGGGGAAATGCCGCAAACGCCCAGCAATCGCGTGCAATGTACACAGTTGCAGCAGTTTTGTTGGTAAAACGTGGTTTAAAACAGGCGATGATGAGAAGGCGTCACATTGCTTCCTCACCACCTGTCAGCAGCTTCAAGAATCTGAATGTGGATGGAACTTCAGAGGAAATGGAGATTTAGCCCACGTTCACACCTGTGCAACTTGTAATGTATTGTTCCAATCGGTGCAATGCCAACTTTGCGGTGCCGCACCGATTTGAAAAAGTAGTTCCCACACTACTTTTGGCAATTTAGGTGTGACTTGTGTTCTGGAAATATTATAGATAGGCAACTCCTATTTGGTGCACTTGAAGGTTTTTATACACATGATTAAATAGGTATCACATTAGGCCCCTTTCACACGATTGGACCGATTATGTCCGCCTGTCCGTTTTTCAGGTGAAGCCGATCGGGCCACCCATCCTCCTCTATGGAGATGCGGATGTCTGCTGACACCCGCCTTGCATCTGATCTGACAAGCGGGTCAGATGGAATGAAAACAGACAGGCTGTCCCTTTTCATCTGATCTCCCCATAGAGGAGAGCGGGGATCTGACAGGTCCATCTCTGCACAGTGAGCTGAGACAGACCTGTTATCCGCCTGCTCAGCAGGGATCAACGGAGTGATCCCCACTGATCAAGCAGAGTCCGTCCAAACAGATCCAGCCTATGTGAAAGGAGCCTTAATATTACAATTGTACTTTTATGGTAACAAGGGGCGTAACATAGGCAGGCTAATTCCAATCAGGACTCGAAAGAATGCAAACATGTAATGAAAACATTATCAGTGCCATGTGAACAATAAGTGTAGTGTGCAATACATACAAAATAGAATACAATAATATACAGAACATACAAATTTTCTTTACACTTGCATAGACAGGAAGTCGCACAGATGCCAGCCAAGTCGCACTGACATGTGGCTTTGAAATCATGCAATTTAAAGTGCAGGCGCATGATTTCACAGCCGCATTTAGTGTGAACAATGGCTTAGTAATGTATAAGTCTACCCTTACTGTTGTGCAATAACCAATCAGTATACATGTGCGGCTCCTTTCGCTCCAAATAAATATTCAGACAAATTTTTGTTTTTGAAGATTTGGATATATCCGAATACCAGAACTGCAGTATAAACAAAGTTTACCGAATGCCCTGAATACCGAAACTAAATGAGTCTGAAATTCGGAAATTCTAATTGAAATTCAAATCAAATTTTACATCGAATTCGAACTGTACACATATTTCTGAAATCAAAGACCGTTGTGTTATTAGAGTATCATTTCGAAATAATGCTGTTTTTGTTACATCAAAGGTGATTAAGAGCCGGTTCACATACAGGCGACCCAACTTGCCGGGGCGACCTGTGAAGTCTCATATCATTGAAGTCAATGCAGGTCACTCCAGGTCGCCCCAAAGTAGTACAGGACCCTTTTTCTAAGTCGGAGCGACTTGTGTCGCTCCTATTAGAACGGGTCCTGTGCTAATCTATGGCAGGCGACCCACGGCGACTTGTCAGGCGACCATATCGCCTGACAAGTCGCCCCAGTGTGAACCGCCTCTTAAAGAGTCATTGTAATCCTTTGATGAAGATTTTTTTTTTTTTGTTCGTTCATTTTGCCACATTGGAATCGAAAACATTTTTTTTAAAAAGACCTAAAACTAATTCCGAATATGAATCCCGAATACAAATTGAACAACTCAACCGAATTTAACAAAACGTATTAACTAGATTATTGAAACTAAACAAATTTTTTCACCATGCAATCAGAAATAATTTATTTTTGACAAACTGAAACAGGATATACAGTATATATAAAATCTTTATTTTCCAAACAAACCTGTAATACAGAGTACACCCATGACAGATGAGTCACAGAGCCTCATCACACCTAAGGAGAATACTTTACTGACGCATCGCTCGGCATGGATAGGGCAGTCGTCTCTTTGGGGAGTCCCGTGACCATTCTATCATCATACGTCCCAATAAGGCAGTATTATACAGCAAGTGCAGGCAAGGATGTAATGATAATCCTGCACACTGCACTGGGAATAAATATAGTGGAAAAACTAACATTTTGAGTTTCCACAAGAACAGGAGGAGAAATCAGTTCTTATGGGCCACTTGTTTCAGTGACAACTGTGTAAGAAAGATTTCCACTCACTTCCTGTTGTCTCCAAAAGACAGGAAGTAAATGGAAATTTCTTTAATGGCAGCAGTTTTCACCATTCCTTACGCTATCCAATATGAAAAAGAACGTTTTGGCTTTAGATATACTTTAAAGTGATACTAAACTCACATTGTTTAACCACTTGACTTCTGGAAGATTTACCCCCCTTCATGATCAGGCCACTGTTTGCGACACAGCACTGCGTTATTTTAACTGACAACCGCGCGGTCATGTAACACTGTACCCAAATAAAATGCATGTCCTTTTTTCCCTACAAATAGAGCTTTCTTTTGGTGGTATTTGATCACCTCTGCGTTTTTAATTGTTTTGCAGTAAAAACAAGAAAAAAAGCAATTTTGAAAAAAAAAATACATATATATATATATATATATATATATATATTTTATGTTTTGCTATAAAACCTATCCAATAAAAAAAATAAAAAATTCTTCATACATGTAGGTCAATGTGTATTCTGCTACATGTTTTTGGTAAAAATCCTAATAAGCGTATATTGATTGGTTTACGCAAATGTTATAGCGTCTACAACTATGGGATACACAGTATCTCACAAAAGTGAGTACACCCCTCACATTTTTGTAATTATTTTATTATATCTTTTTATGTGACAACACAGAATAAATTACACTTTGTTACAATGTACTGTAAAGTAGTCAGTGTACAGCTTGTATAACAGTGGCAACAAAAGTGAGTACACACCTAAGTGAAAATGTCCAAATTGGGCCCAATTAGCCATTTTCCCTCCCCAGTGTCATGTGACTCGTTAGTGTTACAAGGTCTCAGGTGTGAATGGGGAGCAGGTGTGTAAAATTTGATATTGCTCTCATCCTCTCATACTGGTCACTGGAAGTTCAACATGGCACCCCATGGCAAAAATCTTTGAGGATCTGAAAAAAAGAATTGATGCTCTACATAAAGATGGTCTAGGCCAGGGATCCTCAAACTACGGCCCTCCAGCTGTTGCAGAACTACACATCCCATGAATCATTGTAAAACTCTGACATTCGCAGACATGACTAGTCATGATGGGAATTGTAGTTCCTGAACAACTGGAGGGCCATAGTTTGAAGACCCCTGGTCTAGGCTATAAGAAGATTGGCAAGATCCTGAAACTGAGCTGCAGCATGGTGGCCAAGACCATACAGCAGTTTAACAGGACAGGTTCCACTCAGAACAGGCCTCGCCATGGTCGACCAAAGGAGTTGAGTGCACAGGCTCAGCTTCATTTTCAGAGGCTGTCTTTGGGAAATAGACGTATGAGTGCTGCCAGCATTGCTGCAGAGGTTAAAGGGGTGGCGGGTCAGCATGTCAGTGCTCAGACCATACGCCGCACACTACATCAAATTGGTCTGCATGGCTGTCGTCCCAGAAGGAAGCCTCATCTAAAGATGATGCACAAGAACAGTTTACTGAAGACAAACAGACTAAGGACATGGATTACTGGAACCATGCCCTGTGCTGTGATGAGACCAAGATAAACTTATTTGGTTCAGATGGTGTAAAGCGCGTGTGGCGGGAACCATGTAAGGAGTACAAAGACAAGTGTGTCTCGCCTACAGTGAAGCATGGTGGTGGGAGTGTCATGATCTGGGGCTGCATGATTGCTGCCGGCACTGAGGAGCTACAGTTCATTGAGGGATCCATGACTAGCAACATGTACTGTGACATACTGAAGCACAGCATGATCCCCTCCCTTTGGAAACTGGGCCACAGGGCAGTATTCCAACATGATAACAACCCCAAACACACCTCCAAGATGACCACTGCCTTGCTAAAGAAGCCGAGGGTAAAGATGATGGACTGGCCAAGCATGTCCCCAGACCTAAACCCTATTGAGCATCTGTGGGGCATCCTCAAACAGAAAGTGGAGGAACGCAAGGTCTCTAACATCCACCAACTCCGTGATGTCATCATGGAGGAGTGGAAGAGTACTCCAGTGGCAACCTGTGAAGCTCTGGTAAACTCCATGCCCAAAAGGGTTAAGACAGTGCTGGAAAATAATGGTGGCCACACAAAATATTGACACTTTGGGCCCAATTTGGACCTTTTCACTTAGGGGTGTACTCACTTTTGTTGCCAGCAGTTTAGACAATAATGGCTCTGTGTTGAGTTATTTTGAGGGGACAGCAAATTTACACTGTTATACAAGCTGTACACTCACTACATTACATTGTAGCAAAGTTTAATTTCTTCAGTGCTTTCACCAGTGGCGGCCCATCCATTGGGGGCGCGGGGGCACCGCCCCCCCATGCATGCGTCCGTCCCCCTAATCTACATGCAGGGCGCCTGACGCATGGATTCCAATGGGGTTTTTTTTTAAGCACGTGATTAGAGCCAGATGCTCTAATAGGCTTCAAAAAAAGGTGGGCTCGGGGCGCAGAGAACTGAGCCCTGAGCCCACCCATTTGTGTGACAATAACAAATAAATATTCGCTATTATCACACTGATTCTCCTCCCAGCCAATCAGGAAGTGGGTCTCGTTTCCCGATTGGCCAAAATGAGAGGCCTTGCTATTGGCCAAGGAGGAGGAGGGAGGAGAAGCAGGGGAAGCCGCCGCCACCAGGGGAAGCAGCCACTGCTGCTGCCTGCCCTCCACGTCAGTACAGGGTGAGTGAGCCGGCGACGGGGGGCGGGTGGGGTTTGGGGGTGGTGAGTTTAGGTGCCCCCCCTCCTCGGCCCATGGAGCACCACCCGCCACTGGTTGTCACATGAAAAGATATAATAAAATATTTACAAAAATGTGAGGGGTGTACGCCACTTTTGAGAAATACTGTATATACTGCATTTTTATTTGTTTTTTATAACAGTATTGGTGGCAATCACCGACTTATAGCGGGACTGTGATCATGCAGCAGACACTCGGACACTAACTGACACTTTGCGGGAACCAGTGACACGAATACAGTGATCAGTGCTAAAAATATGCACTTTCACTGTACTACTAATGACACTGGCTGGGAAGGGGTTAAACATCTAGGGCGATCAAAGGGTTAACTGTGTGCCTAGCCAGTGTTTTTGTTTGCTATGTGTGCTGCATTTACTAGGGGAAGAGATGGATTTTAGTCACTGCTTTGCAGGAACAACAAATGCATCCCTTCCCCTGTCAGAAAGACAATCTGCCTTGTTTACAGAAGATACCCATTCTGTATTGTTTACTGACAATCAGTGGGCAGGCATCGTGTGCCCAGCATCCTTCTGCTTTGAATATTCACAACAGAAGCGGCGCGCCCTCTGCAGGTGGAAGTGCAAGATCACGTTTATATACATGATATGATGCATAGCGGTCGCCCTGTAGCAGTAAAACTGCTATAGGGCGGTCCCTTCTATTTTTGTATGCGGATGATAGCACTGTAATTATTTTAATTGAAAAAACAATCTAAGTACCATTTTCCTCAGGACTCATGCACACTGATTTCTTGTAAACGCTGTTTAACTTGACAGGAAAAAATCAGCGTTATAAACTCAAGCTAAATTTTTTTAAAACAGTTTAGGTGAGTTTAACAGAGTTTGGGCTTTTATTTATTTCATTGGCCAGAATTTTAATTTACTCTGGCCATTGAAGTAAATAAATGCTGAAGCTCCTAAACGTGCCTAGAGTTTATGCGTTCAGCGTTAAACGTTCAGCGTTTTTTTGTGATCAGAATTCCAGCTCCTGAAAGAGTCACAGGGCAGTTTTATATATATATATATATATATATATATACAGTATATATATGACTGAGTTTTGGAATACGGTATCAGTACATGGACAATGAGGAAAACAATGTCACTGTACCACCATCAAGTGGCCAATTTTTATATTGCGACCTGCGCTGCATTTTACCTTCCACTAAGCCGACCTAACTAATGGGCCATACACACTATAAGATTTTCTGAAGACTTTTTCCTTTAGATTTACCAAAACCATATAATATGAGGTCAAACCTAAACACTTTCAATTTGTATGTAATCTGGCAGGCCCTTGCACTACATAGAAAAGGTAAATCTGAAGGAAAAAGTCTTCAGAAAATCTTATAGTGTGTATGGCCCATAATATACTGTATTGCCTTAAATTATAGCATGTTAGAGTGTAACATGTAACATGTTTAGAAGGCCCCCCTCACCCCTCCTTCCATTGTGACAGGGAGTGGGGGGGGGGGGGGTCCCTCTTCCCATACCCACTGTCACATTTCTAAAATGACGCGGCCATGCAGAGCTGCACCAGCACAGCCTGGTCATGTATTCATGATCTGTGAATGAAAAAACTGCAAGTCCCATGCTCCACTGTGGCAGATGGACTTGTAGTTTTAATGAACTGTGAGTGCACTGTTCAGCACGCTCATACATTTATTCTTCATCCAGCTTTGTAACTGAAAGCCTGTACAGAGGTACAGTATAGGCACAAAGCTGGAGGAATATGCAGGAGTTCCATTGCACCTGTGATCTGCTGATCGTGGGTGCATTGCTTTTTAGGCTCCTGTAAAAAAAAAAAAAATCATGCAACCTGCAAACTCATGTGCATTTATTTATTTATTTTTTAAAGGTGAACTTACCTAAATGAAATGTATTTATTTATTTATTTTTTATTTTGGACAGACAAAGGAAGGTTATAAGCCTCTAAGGTTTATTTTTGCCATCTGTGTCCCATTGAGCAGATTTCCCTTCACTTACTCTCCTATAGTCAAAACAGGAAGAGAATGAAAATCCTTCTAAAGTGAGGGAACCTCTAGTTGTCACCAGAACTAAAGTCCCTATCGGAAAATATGTTCTTATAGTCCTGTTTTGGGGACAACCCAAAATTTAAAATTTTTCTTTTACTTTCTCTATCATTGATAGTGGTAAACAGAACTAATGCCCCATACACACGTGCAGATTATCTGCAGACTTTTGTCTGCAGACTTACCAAAACCATATAATATGAGGTCAAACCTAAACACTTTCAATTTGTATGCAATCCGGCAGGCCCTTGCACTACATAGAAAAGGTAAGTCTGCAGACAAAAGTCTGCAGATAATCTGCACGTGTGTACGGGGCATAACAGAGAGGATAAATCACCCTAACGAGGGCACAGACAGCAATAGAATCCTGACAGGTGTTCTAATCCCTCTTCACTAAAAAAAATGGAAAATTGTATCATACTTACCGTAATTTTCCTTTCCTGGTGCCTGTCCATGGCAGCATACCTGTGATAGAGCTCCGCCTCTACTCCGTCTTCAGGACTAGTGAATAGCATAAAAGAAAGACGCCCCCTATTCCCAGCATTCTCCTGTAATATAGAATACAGAGGGAGGGAGCGTATGCTGCCATGGATAGGCACCAGGAAAGGAAAATTACGGTAAGTATGATACAATTTTCCATTTTCCTGGTGCCTCCATGGCAGCATACCTGTGATAAATAACTAGCATAACAAGGGTGGGTAATGCCAAATAAGTAAATTTTTTAATTGGAAAAAGACATTGCTGATTGAATTGCTCTTCTTCCAAACTCAACGGTTGTGAGTGACCCAGGGTCGATACGGTAGTGTCTGAAGAACGTGTGTTGAGAAGACCATGAGGCGGCCCTGCAAACCGTCTCCAAAGACACATTAGCCCTCGCCGCCCAAGAAGCTGAAACTGCCCTGGTAGAATGAGCCCTCACTCGAGAAGGAGGATCCAAGCCCTTGATTTTGTAGACCTTTTGGATTAGCTTGATTATCCAAGATGACAGAGTCCTGCTGGTAGCTTCCTTGCCTCTGTTCTTTCCGTAGGGAACAATGAACAACCTTTCTGAAGATCTGAAAGATTCTGTTGCTGTTAAGTAGGCCCGAATAACTCTGGAGATGTCCAGGTTATGATGCGTGTTTGACTCTGGATCCAACAGAACAGGTAGTGCCCATGGTTCGAGAAGATGGCTTGAGGACGATACCTTGGGGATGAAGCTTCGTAATGGATGAAGCTCAACTCTATCAGGGAAAAAGGTGATATGCTCTTCGCCTATCCCTAAGGCATGCAGTTCAGAAACTCGTTTTCCAGAGGTGATGGCTACAAGAAATACCGTTTGTAGAGTCACATTCCACAAGGATGCTTGCTCCACAGGGGCAAAGGGGGTTCCGGATAGAACTTCCAAAATTAAAGAAAGATCCCACTGAGGAAAAGGGTGTCTAGTGGGGGGGGGGGGCGAATTCTTCGAACCCCTTTAAAGAAAGTGATCACCAAAGGATCTAACGCCCATCTTATATTGGTTGCTGCCGAGATCGCTGCAACCTGTACTTTTAGAGAGCTTAGACCTAACCCCAAATCCAATCCTGATTGAAGAAAGGATAGTAAATTGGAGGATGAGGGACTGTTTGGGTTGAAATCTTGTTCTGTTGCAAATGCCAGAAATTTATTCCAAATTCTGGAATAGAGTGCATTTGTAGAGGGTTTTTTAGCCTTCAAGAGTGTAGAAATGACTCCGGGAGTACATCCTAAAGATTGAAACCTCCTCCTTTCAGCCTCTACACACGAAGGTCCAGCCTCTGCGGGTCTGGGTGGCATAGACCCCTCTGAGAGAGCAGATCTGGAAAGGGAGGAATCTTGACAGGAGGTCCCAGACTGAGTTGCACTGCCAGAGGGAACCATGGTCTCTTCGGCCAGAACGGAAGAACTGCTAAGATTTGAACTGGTTCTCTGAGGAGTCTCCTGAGGAATTTCAGAATTAACGGACGTGGAGGAAGGGCATAAGCCATGGAAAAGTTCCAAGGGCACGTCAGGGCATCTATCGCCTCCGCCTGAGGGTGGGGGAGACGAGAGAAGAACCTGGGAAGTCTTGAGTTCTCCGGGGTAGCGAACATATCCAGTTGTGGGGGAAACCAGAGGTTGGAGATCTGCAGGAAGATGTGTGGGTGGAGACACCATTCGTTGTTGTCCAGAAAATTCCTGGACAGGGAGTCTGCCATGGTGTTGAGCTTGCCTGGAAGGTAGACCGCTTTCAGATCCATCAGGTTCCTCTCCGCCCAGAGCATTATGGGTTCGACCTCCAACAGGAGGGATCTGCTGCGTGTTCCCCCCTGTTTCTGTAGGTAGGATACTGCTGCTTTGTTGTCCATCCTGAGAAGAACTCTGTGTCCTTGGAGGAGTGGTGTTAAGGATGTTAGGGCTAAGAAGGCCGCTCTCAACTCCAGCACATTGGATACTATTCCCCTGGTTGAACAGGACCATCTTCCTTGAAGATTTGTATCTCCGCAATGGGCGCCCCAACCGTATCCGCTCGCGTCTGACGTAACAATGGTCCATGAAAACGAACCTAGATAGTGAGGCTTCTCGAGGTTTTTTCTCTTTGTCCACCAGTGTAAACTCCTGCGCATTACTGAGGTTATTTTGATCCTCTGGCAAAGATGTTCCTTCTTCCACTGCGCTAGGAAGCCTGTTTGGAAGAAACGTAGATGCCAATGGGCCCATGGCACCATGGGGATGCAAGATGACATCGTACCCACTAGGCTCAGGCACTGGGAGGCCGTCAGATGAGAACTCTCGATGACCTTGTACATTCTCTGGATGACAATGTCTCTCTTCTCGGGGGGTAAGGATACCGTTCCCTGTCGAGTATTGAAGAATGCCCCTAGATAAACCATCTGTTGTGTTGGTGAAAGATGACTCTTCTTCAGATTTACCAGCCATCCGAAATCTTCCAGGGACTGAAGAAGAATCTCCCTGTGGGACATTAGCTGTACTGGATTGTCTGCAAGGAGAAGGATGTCGTCCAAATAATGGAACACTCTTAAACCCCTCTCCCGGAGGGGAGCGATAACAGCTACCAGAACCTTGGTAAATACCCGAGGTGAGGTACAGAGGCCGAATGGAAGGGCCTTGAATTGTAAATGTATTCCCCCTACTGTAAACCTCAGAAACTTCTGGAAGGATGGAAGGATGGGGATGTGTAGATAGGCATCCTGGAGGTCGAGTGATATCATCCAGTCTCCTGGCTGGATTACCTGGATGATTGTATTTAGTGATTCCATCTTGAAGCTTTCGAGTGTTATATAACGGTTTAGCTTCTTGAGATCTATCACAGGTCTCTATCCTCCTGTCTTTTTTCTGACCAGAAAGAGCGGGGAATAGAAGCCTGTATAGTGTTCTGCCGATGGGACTGGAACAACTGCTCCCTGGAGCTGAAGTTCTGTCAGAAATTGTAGTAGTGCCAAAGCTTTTTCCCGAGAAGCTGGGATTCTTGTTTTCTGAAAGACTTGAGGTGGTGAATGGGAGAACTCCCAATGATGCCCTAACTTGATCGTGGACAAGACCCAAGGGTCCTGGCAGCGGGCAGCCCAAACCGGGTAGAAAAGTTGCAGTCTTGCTCCGACTGGGAGGGACTGCAGACCCCTGGCGTTAAAAAGACTTTGTGGATTCTTGGGGAGCTGTAAGGGTCTTATTTTTGCGTGCCCCCAAAAAAGAGGCCTGCGTGCCCCTCCAGGGTCTTCTGTTCTCCCCTTGTTGTCTTGGCTGCCTGTAGTCTCTGTATCTTGATGGGCGAAATCTTGAAGAAACCACTCTGGATCTCTTGGGTTTTCTGTCCTGGGGGAGTAAGCCGGACTTCCCTCCTGAGACTCTGGAGATAGCTTCATCCAATCTTTTCCCAAAGAGAGCCTTTCCATCAAAGGGTATCCTACACCAATTTTGTTTGGATGATAGATCCGCCGTCCAAGATTTTAACCAAAGGGCCCTTTTCGCCATCACTGCGTGAAGCATTGACCTTGCTGAACAGCGGATTGTATCGATTGCGGCTTCTCCGACAAAGTCTGCTGATATCTTGAGTTCTTCAAGCGCCTTGATGATGTCTTTTCGGGGAACATCCTGGCGCAAGGCTGTCTCCACATTATCTGTCCAGACTCCGATGGCGTTGGACACCGATGTGAGTGCAATGGCCGGTTTACAGGCAGCGCCTGAGGCCAAGTAGCTTCTCTTTAGGTCCAAATCGATCCTGCGGTCTAGAGGATCCCTAAAGGAAGTCGAATCCTCCATGGGAAGAGTCACATTCTTGGCAAGGATTGCCACTGCTGCATCAACTACCGGCATAGAGTTTAAGGATTGTGCATCCGATTCGGCCAGTGGGTAAAGTTTATTGAGGCGGCCCAGAGAAAACTTCTTATCGGTTTTCTTCCATTCTTCCTCTATAATCTCTCTGATCTCACCCATTAGTGGGAAAAAAACCTGCTTCCTTTTAAGGAAGGGAAAGTAAGTCTTGGATTTTGCCGGGGGATCCTCTGTGTCTTCCCAGGCAATGGCTGTCTTCATTGCCTGGATGAATGGCTGCACCAAGGTATAACTGAAGCCTGATGGAACTGCTTCGTCTGAGGACTCCTCTGAGAGTGAATCCGCGGAATCGTCTCTGGCCGGTGGGTCTGAGGACGGCCGAGAGGTGTTGAGGCCTGAAGGACCTGGTGTATCAGGATCTGTGCCTTGCGCTTACGCCCTAGAAGGGGCTGTCTGCGCGGGAATCAGGGTTGTCAACTCTGCGAGGGAGTCCTTCATCGTTTGTTTAAGCATATCTACCACCTGAATATTTTCTGCTCGAGAAGGAGGATCCAAGCCCTTGATTTTGTAGACCTTTTGGATTAGCTTGATTATCCAAGATGACAGAGTCCTGCTGGTAGCTTCCTTGCCTCTGTTCTTTCCGTAGGGAACAATGAACAACCTTTCTGAAGATCTGAAAGATTCTGTTGCTGTTAAGTAGGCCCGAATAACTCTGGAGATGTCCAGGTTATGATGCGTGTTTGACTCTGGATCCAACAGAACAGGTAGTGCCCATGGTTCGAGAAGATGGCTTGAGGACGATACCTTGGGGATGAAGCTTCGTAATGGATGAAGCTCAACTCTATCAGGGAAAAAGGTGATATGCTCTTCGCCTATCCCTAAGGCATGCAGTTCAGAAACTCGTTTTCCAGAGGTGATGGCTACAAGAAATACCGTTTGTAGAGTCACATTCCACAAGGATGCTTGCTCCACAGGGGCAAAGGGGGTTCCGGATAGAACTTCCAAAATTAAAGAAAGATCCCACTGAGGAAAAGGGTGTCTAGTGGGGGGGGGCGAATTCTTCGAACCCCTTTAAAGAAAGTGATCACCAAAGGATCTAACGCCCATCTTATATTGGTTGCTGCCGAGATCGCTGCAACCTGTACTTTTAGAGAGCTTAGACCTAACCCCAAATCCAATCCTGATTGAAGAAAGGATAGTAAATTGGAGGATGAGGGACTGTTTGGGTTGAAATCTTGTTCTGTTGCAAATGCCAGAAATTTATTCCAAATTCTGGAATAGAGTGCATTTGTAGAGGGTTTTTTAGCCTTCAAGAGTGTAGAAATGACTCCGGGAGTACATCCTAAAGATTGAAACCTCCTCCTTTCAGCCTCTACACACGAAGGTCCAGCCTCTGCGGGTCTGGGTGGCATAGACCCCTCTGAGAGAGCAGATCTGGAAAGGGAGGAATCTTGACAGGAGGTCCCAGACTGAGTTGCACTGCCAGAGGGAACCATGGTCTCTTCGGCCAGAACGGAAGAACTGCTAAGATTTGAACTGGTTCTCTGAGGAGTCTCCTGAGGAATTTCAGAATTAACGGACGTGGAGGAAGGGCATAAGCCATGGAAAAGTTCCAAGGGCACGTCAGGGCATCTATCGCCTCCGCCTGAGGGTGGGGGAGACGAGAGAAGAACCTGGGAAGTCTTGAGTTCTCCGGGGTAGCGAACATATCCAGTTGTGGGGGAAACCAGAGGTTGGAGATCTGCAGGAAGATGTGTGGGTGGAGACACCATTCGTTGTTGTCCAGAAAATTCCTGGACAGGGAGTCTGCCATGGTGTTGAGCTTGCCTGGAAGGTAGACCGCTTTCAGATCCATCAGGTTCCTCTCCGCCCAGAGCATTATGGGTTCGACCTCCAACAGGATGGATCTGCTGCGTGTTCCCCCCTGTTTCTGTAGGTAGGATACTGCTGCTTTGTTGTCCATCCTGAGAAGAACTCTGTGTCCTTGGAGGAGTGGTGTTAAGGATGTTAGGGCTAAGAAGGCCGCTCTCAACTCCAGCACATTGGATACTATTCCCCTGGTTGAACAGGACCATCTTCCTTGAAGATTTGTATCTCCGCAATGGGCGCCCCAACCGTATCCGCTCGCGTCTGACGTAACAATGGTCCATGAAAACGAACCTAGATAGTGAGGCTTCTCGAGGTTTTTTCTCTTTGTCCACCAGTGTAAACTCCTGCGCATTACTGAGGTTATTTTGATCCTCTGGCAAAGATGTTCCTTCTTCCACTGCGCTAGGAAGCCTGTTTGGAAGAAACGTAGATGCCAATGGGCCCATGGCACCATGGGGATGCAAGATGACATCGTACCCACTAGGCTCAGGCACTGGGAGGCCGTCAGATGAGAACTCTCGATGACCTTGTACATTCTCTGGATGACAATGTCTCTCTTCTCGGGGGGTAAGGATACCGTTCCCTGTCGAGTATTGAAGAATGCCCCTAGATAAACCATCTGTTGTGTTGGTGAAAGATGACTCTTCTTCAGATTTACCAGCCATCCGAAATCTTCCAGGGACTGAAGAAGAATCTCCCTGTGGGACATTAGCTGTACTGGATTGTCTGCAAGGAGAAGGATGTCGTCCAAATAATGGAACACTCTTAAACCCCTCTCCCGGAGGGGAGCGATAACAGCTACCAGAACCTTGGTAAATACCCGAGGTGAGGTACAGAGGCCGAATGGAAGGGCCTTGAATTGTAAATGTATTCCCCCTACTGTAAACCTCAGAAACTTCTGGAAGGATGGAAGGATGGGGATGTGTAGATAGGCATCCTGGAGGTCGAGTGATATCATCCAGTCTCCTGGCTGGATTACCTGGATGATTGTATTTAGTGATTCCATCTTGAAGCTTTCGAGTGTTATATAACGGTTTAGCTTCTTGAGATCTATCACAGGTCTCTATCCTCCTGTCTTTTTTCTGACCAGAAAGAGCGGGGAATAGAAGCCTGTATAGTGTTCTGCCGATGGGACTGGAACAACTGCTCCCTGGAGCTGAAGTTCTGTCAGAAATTGTAGTAGTGCCAAAGCTTTTTCCCGAGAAGCTGGGATTCTTGTTTTCTGAAAGACTTGAGGTGGTGAATGGGAGAACTCCCAATGATGCCCTAACTTGATCGTGGACAAGACCCAAGGGTCCTGGCAGCGGGCAGCCCAAACCGGGTAGAAAAGTTGCAGTCTTGCTCCGACTGGGAGGGACTGCAGACCCCTGGCGTTAAAAAGACTTTGTGGATTCTTGGGGAGCTGTAAGGGTCTTATTTTTGCGTGCCCCCAAAAAAGAGGCCTGCGTGCCCCTCCAGGGTCTTCTGTTCTCCCCTTGTTGTCTTGGCTGCCTGTAGTCTCTGTATCTTGATGGGCGAAATCTTGAAGAAACCACTCTGGATCTCTTGGGTTTTCTGTCCTGGGGGAGTAAGCCGGACTTCCCTCCTGAGACTCTGGAGATAGCTTCATCCAATCTTTTCCCAAAGAGAGCCTTTCCATCAAAGGGTATCCTACACCAATTTTGTTTGGATGATAGATCCGCCGTCCAAGATTTTAACCAAAGGGCCCTTTTCGCCATCACTGCGTGAAGCATTGACCTTGCTGAACAGCGGATTGTATCGATTGCGGCTTCTCCGACAAAGTCTGCTGATATCTTGAGTTCTTCAAGCGCCTTGATGATGTCTTTTCGGGGAACATCCTGGCGCAAGGCTGTCTCCACATTATCTGTCCAGACTCCGATGGCGTTGGACACCGATGTGAGTGCAATGGCCGGTTTACAGGCAGCGCCTGAGGCCAAGTAGCTTCTCTTTAGGTCCAAATCGATCCTGCGGTCTAGAGGATCCCTAAAGGAAGTCGAATCCTCCATGGGAAGAGTCACATTCTTGGCAAGGATTGCCACTGCTGCATCAACTACCGGCATAGAGTTTAAGGATTGTGCATCCGATTCGGCCAGTGGGTAAAGTTTATTGAGGCGGCCCAGAGAAAACTTCTTATCGGTTTTCTTCCATTCTTCCTCTATAATCTCTCTGATCTCACCCATTAGTGGGAAAAAAACCTGCTTCCTTTTAAGGAAGGGAAAGTAAGTCTTGGATTTTGCCGGGGGATCCTCTGTGTCTTCCCAGGCAATGGCTGTCTTCATTGCCTGGATGAATGGCTGCACCAAGGTATAACTGAAGCCTGATGGAACTGCTTCGTCTGAGGACTCCTCTGAGAGTGAATCCGCGGAATCGTCTCTGGCCGGTGGGTCTGAGGACGGCCGAGAGGTGTTGAGGCCTGAAGGACCTGGTGTATCAGGATCTGTGCCTTGCGCTTACGCCCTAGAAGGGGCTGTCTGCGCGGGAATCAGGGTTGTCAACTCTGCGAGGGAGTCCTTCATCGTTTGTTTAAGCATATCTACCACCTGAATATTTTCTGCTTCCCGATTGGAGGCATACTCGCGGAAGCAGTCTCTGCAAACCAGCTTGCTCCACAGGCCCAACATTTCTTGGAGGAGCGAGGTGGTGCAGAGGGCGAGCGACGTTGCCTTGATCTTGATCTTTCTGAAGATCTATGGCGGGATCTGCGATCCGGGCTGTCATCTTCGTGGTGTCCTGAAGATCTTCCTGATCTTCTAGAATGAGTAGGGCTGAAATAAAGTACCCTTGTCAGCCAATTATGCACTCTTTTTTAGTACCTAAACATACTCACGATAAGGTGGTCCTATACCTATTGTGAGGATCTTGTGCACGGGATGAGTGGCTCATTGCAGGGCGTTACGGGAGGACCGACTAAAAAGAAAAAGGTAGAATAGATCAAAAAGATGGCAAGACGATGAGAACAAAAGGTGATTAGAAATAGGGTGGGCATAGGGTCTTCAATAAAAGGGGGCCGGGGAAAAACGGAAGAAAAAACGTAAAGAAAAGCGATACCCCCATTTTTTTTTTTTTTTTTAAAAAACATATACATATATATATATATATATATATATATACACACATATATACACATACATACATACATGTAAACACACATATACTATCATACGCACCGTTCCCTCACCCCTCTTTTTTTTTTTTTTACCAATTTTAAGAAAAACATTTTTTTTTTTTTACTATATAAATAAAGTTTTTTTTTTTTTTTTTTTTTTTAACCATATAAATAAAGTGTTTTTTTTTTTTTTTATATAAATAAAATCCTATATTGCCCTGCAGAGAGCAATAACTTACCTGGGGCTTTTTGCATAGAATAATGCAGGAACCATCAGCCTGGATAACTACCAGGCTAATGATTCCTTTAATACTAATAGGAGGAGGGAGGGAACTCAAAATCCCTCCTCCTCCATTAATTGGAATGTTAAGGGAAACTGTGGGCAAAAGCCCTACCTGTTTCCCTTAACCAAGATGGCCGCCCGCGTTTCGCTCGTACTGCGCACTCGAGCCCGCGCATGCGCACACGCCCTAGCTGCCCGACCGCCGGAATCCCCGCCTCCCCACGCTGGAACGCCAGCGAATAGGATAAGGAGGGGAGGAGCGGAGCGGCCGAAGGCTGCACACCCTACACAGCCCTAGAACGCCGCACGCCGATGAGGCAGGAGCCCGGAGCGGGACAAACAAGCCAAACAACAGGTATTTTAAAGGACGGTACAAAACATATAAGGGGCTTATCATTATATGAACCTAGTAGAAAAGGGAAATGAGAGAAAATATAGGAAGGGGAGAGCAAAGATATGACCTATCTGTGACAGGAAAGGGGGAAGGAAAAAATACAAGAGAAAAGAAACTATTTTAAGGTAGTGGGTCCTCCTGCAAAACCCTGCGGTCAAATCATCATAAAACTGTTCCATTGCAGGCAGAATGTGTTCCTATGAGGAAACTCTGCGCCTTACCCCAAGATCCACAGAAGGGGTTCCCAGTCTTATCAGTGCTTTGAGCGACCCAAGAAGCAGGGACTGCGCACGGGAGAGGCTTAACCCGGCGGAAGCTGCCAGATGGTCAGCAGGTAAGGACATACTGCTACTCTTCACCAGTCAAGAAGGTATGCGGAAAAAAAGGAGAATGCTGGGAATAGGGGGCGTCTTTCTTTTATGCTATTCACTAGTCCTGAAGACGGAGTAGAGGCGGAGCTCTATCACAGGTATGCTGCCATGGAGGCACCAGGAAAAAGTGTTGCCTTAATTTCTGCTTTAACCGCTTGCCGACTGCCGCAAGTACATACAGCGGCGGTCAGCCCCGTGCAGGCAAAGTGAAGTATGGGTACGTCACTCGCCTGAGAGCCAATAGGGGGCGAGCACGCGCCGCTCGTTCACGGACACCCCCGTGAACGAGATTACAAAAACAGCAACAATAGCAAATAAATACTTCCAGGTGCTCTCACTACTTCCAAGGCATCCACTGGAACCATAATAATTCTTAGATTAGTAGCAACTCTGGAACAAAAGCACAGTCTCTAGAACAGTATTACAGCCTCTAGAACAGTATTACAGTCTCTGGAACAGTATTACAGTCTCTAGAACAGTATTACAGTCTCTGGAACAGTAGCACAGTCTTTCGACAGTACAAAACAGACATCATCATACTACAGCAATAGCATCATGTGGCTTTGGAGGCTCTTTAGCACATCCAACCCTAGATGCAGTATAGCAACTAGTGAACGACTGATATCGTTTTTTTTATTGCCGATATTTTTGTACATTAAAAAAAAAATATTTTGTTTTATTTTTATTTATTTTTTTACAGATACTCTTGTGGATAGATCTGGGGGTCCAAACCCCTTCTCTGCACTTAAAAGCATTCAAAACGCCAAGTTTGGCTATTTTGAATGCTGTAATTTTTTTGAATTTGGTGCCAAGTCCGGCGCCGAGTCATGACATTACTTCCGGGTTTTTACATAGAGACCCGATCAGAGCCGAGTGCGGCTTTGATCGGGTCTTTGGCGGCCATGCAAGCTGGGTGCCTGGGTCTCCCGTCCCCGAGGAAGGCGGCGGGAGGGGGGGGACGTCTTCTCAGCTGCATCGGTTGTCATTACAAGACAGCCGACTGTTGGCTATGGACGCCGGTACCGGGGTGATGCTTCTGGCTGCAGGCATCACTCCGGTACATGCACTTTCCCGAAATATCGGTAACCTCAGGGGCCGATTCCGATATATCGGGGAAAGTGCGTATCGGCCCCCCATATATCGGTCAATCCCTAATAGCAACCATGTGGTTCTCAGCAGCAGAGTCCTCTCCTGGCAATCAGCAGATTTGCAGCAAAACTCACCAACTGGAACACCTGCTGCTTGGCACGGACATGAAAGTGGGGGGTGTCATGGCGCTCTTCTAATATCCCAAGGTGGTACAAGGAATGTGGGTGGATGGGAGGGGTCCTTCGTCAGGCGATGGGCTTGCACGCGTTCGGAGCATCCGTGCTCCTTCGTCAGGCGATGGGCTTGCACGCGTTCGGAGCATCCGTGCTCCTTCGTCAGGCGATGGGCTTGCACGCGTTCGGAGCATCCGTGCTCCTTCGTCAGGCGATGGGCCTGACGAAGGAGCACGGATGCTCCGAACGCGTGCAACTCCTATTTTTCTCCTGCCAGGAAGTGATGTCATCAGGGATCAGAAGTCGGCAGCCGGAGCCCTGTTGTGCATGCTCCGCCGCGGCCAGTGACAACTAGCAGCCCCACAGCGGCTCGGCTATACCTCTGGAACCTCACCACCTTCTCCTATGACCACTATCCTGGAAGAGGAAGATGGATGACCCTAACAGTCTTTGTGTACCGGTCTCACCCAACCTCGGACAGTGAGTCACCAATTTTAACAGTGTTAAATAAACTTGTACTATACTAAGCTGGCGCCGCTCTCTCCTTTCTTGCTTGGCACGGCAGCCCTGTGATCTGCAGTCGCAGACGCACTTTCGCCCTTTGAGTCCTATACGGTCTTCCTGTCAGCCGGACTCATACACAGCCTGTGGGTTCCAGTAATACAAAGAGGACAGATTTCCCCTCGGCTCGGCTCTACCCACACACCCCGCTTTCAATTTTAATGCCTGTTTGGACTTTCCTTTTTTGTTTTTCCCTTATTCTTCTTTTTACTATGCTCACCAGTAAAACTTCATTCCTTATATCTATCCCTCTTTCTCTTCACATCACAAGGTAATTAAAGGGTAACTCCGCCTTCATGAAAAATAAACAATTAGCAAATGAAAAAAATAATATAGCATATACAGTTGGACACAAGTCATATTGTAATTGAATGTTATTAAAAAAATGACCATTCCTTTTCAATCTGCCGCTCTGTAATTTTCTGTAAAATGCAATGCAATATGGCTACCTGGAGGCATTCTGTACACAGGAATGGTGTACAGAACGCACCCCCAGAAATCGAATTTTAAGCCTGTGTGATTGGCTTACTGATTCTCCCAGAAGTCTGCACTAAGATACAAATTTGATTTTGAACATATCCTGCAGCAAAAATTACATTTTTGGTGAGAAATATTCAAAGGGAAATTACGACTAAAGTGATGCTGACCCTGCAACTTTCCTTATTAGAGTCCTTCAGATGCAGCAGCTGATTGATAATTATAAAACCACACCCATACAGATGCACTTAGCACATGGACACGGACAAACAAACAGCTATTACTTCAGGCTAAAAGGTAGGAATCTGCAGCAAAGTTTTTAACCACCTGACCTCCCTTCATAACCAGACCATTTTTTGCTATTTAGCACTGTGCTTTTCACACAAATAGCACTTTCTTTTGGTGTTTTTTGATCACCACGAATTACTATTGTTTTTATATTTTTATATAAATTTAAAATAATTCTATATAAACGAAAAAAGAGCAAAAATTTTCAAACAAAATCCAATATTTTCTACTTTCTGTTTTTAAAACATATCCAATAAAATCAAATTTCTTCATAAATTTAGGCCAAAATTTATTTTGCTACATGTCTTTGGTAAAGAAACCCCAATAAATGTATAATATAAAATAAAGTTATAGAGTCTACAAACTATGTTACATATATTTGAAAACTGATCAATCCTGATGTAGTGATGGCTTATCTCATTTCTTTAGGCCCTTAAAATGCCAGGACAGTACAAATTCCACCAAAATGACCCCTTTTTGGAAAATACAGAGCCTGAAGCATTTAGTAAGTGCTATGGCAGATTTTTGATGTTGCAATTTTTGGTCTCAATTTTTTGGAAAATGAAGAAATGAAATCATTTTTTTGTTCACATTTTTTTTTAAAGATACTGTTACCAGTGCAGTACAGCATCATCATATGACTGTTGTGGCAGTGATTAGAGATATTGACTTGTGACAGTATTTAAAAAAAAAAAAATCATAATTCATTTTTTATTACATTTTTTAACATTTTCTTTTATTTTTATTTTTTATTTTTTTTAATTTGTTACATTTTTTTAATTATTTTTTAATATTTCTTACATCTGGTAATCAATATAGTTCAGTGTCAGTACAGTAACACTGTACTACACTGGGAGGGTGATCAGGGATTTTCCTTTTCACACTTTGGCTGCTGTTACAATGATGATAATTGTACCAACAATGTTTTCAACTATCATGAATAGTTTGCAATTATGACACCTGTGATTACTAGTGATCTGTGATTGCCTTCAGCTAATCACATAGCACAGGGTACTGTGATTGGCCCAGGTACCATGTGATAGCTGTGGGCTAATCACAGCATCAGTCTGCAGGAAACACAGCTGTTAGGAATGAAAACCATTAATACCAGCTTTGTTGATATTGTGATCTTGTGATCACATAGTGATTCCCCTGGCTGCCAAAAGCAACAATAACGGATATCTTCTGACTTTTTGTTTTATTATCAAAGGAAAACTGGCCCCAAATAGTAATAAAATATATATTTTTTTAATTTAGCTGTATATTTCTTGTTACTATCGTAACCTATCACCAAAGAACAAACCAAAATAAGTTCTCCTGCTCCCAACAAATGCAGTGATACCACATATGTGTATGTTATTTGTTGTTTGTACCGGTGGTACAGCCCAGAAACATGTGCATTGTTTTTTTTTAACCACTTTACCACATATTTTTTGACACTTTTTGTTTACAAGTTTAAATCTGTATTTTCTGCTAGAAAAATACTTAAAACCCCCAAACATTATATAAATATTTTTAGCAAAGACTCTGGAGAATAAAATGGCGGTCATTGCAATATTTTTTGTCACGCGGTATTTGCGCAGCGGTCTTTCAAACGCCGTTTTTTTTTGAAAAATTACGAAATATCACTGCATTTAAAAAAAACTAAACAGTAAAGTTAGCCCATTTTTTTATATATTGTGAAAGATGATGTCACGTCGAGTAAATAGATACCCAACATATTACGGTTTAAAATTGGCGACAAACTACGGTCAATAAAAATTTCTATAGGCGACGCTTTAAAATTTTTTAACGGTTACAAGTTTAGAGTTAGAGTGTAGCTCTTTTTTTAAATTATGGCCCACGCTCTGGCGATCGAGGCAATACCTCACATGTGTGCTTTGAAAAATGATTTCATTTGCAGCGTGACTTCCATATACGTTTTCTTTCGTGCGCGAGCTAGCGGCGATGGGGCGGCTACATTTTTTTTCCTATTTATTTTATTTTTTTTAATTTTAACACAGGTTTTTAAAAAAAAAAAAAAAAAATATGATCACTTTTATTGCTGTCACAAGCAATGTAAACATCCCTTGTGACAGCAATATGCAGTGACAGGTACTCTTTATGGAGGGCTCAGGAGTCCAAAAGACCCTAGACCCCTCCACTGCCACTTTTTGAATCTGCCGCCTTTAGCAGCAGAGTAACCCGGACGTGAAGTCATGGAACGCTGCCTCTGGATTACGTCATCAGAGACCCGATCAAAGCCGCTTCCGGCTTCAATCGGGACTCCATCCAGCCAGCGGACGCAGACCCGTCCCACTGGGAGACCCGGGCAAAGCCGCGGAAGGGGGCGGGAGGGGGGATGTCCCCTCCCGCTTGCCGGGGTAATGATCGAGCGGCTCCCGAGCCACATCGGTCATTACCGCCGGAAAGCCGATCGCCGGCTCTAAAATACGGTACCGGGATGATGCCTCTAGCTAGAGGCATCACCCCGGTACAACCACGCAAAATCAGCCGACGTACGTCTACGTCGCTAGACGTTAAGTGGTTAATCCTACCTAAAACACACTGACACTGAGCGCCGGTTCACATTACCGCGACGCTACTTCCCGGGGCGACCTCCGAGATCGCGGTGCGAGCAGCGCGCCGCGACCTCGGAGCGGCCGCCCCTGACTTCATAACCTTGAAGTCTATGGCGGTCGCCTCCTGGTCGCCCCAAAGAAGCTCCGGACCCTTTTTCTAGGTCGGAGCGACTTGTGTCGCTCCTATTACAACGGGTCTGCAGCTTCCCTATGGGAGGCGACCTGCGGCGACCTGTGAGGCGACCAGGTCGCCTCACAGGTCGCCCTAGTGTGAACCGAGCCTGACACTAAGGGGTTGATTTATTAAAGAGAGGGCAAAAATAGTCACAATTCTTCAGAGAAACCAATCAAATTCTAACTTCAGCTTTTATAATAAGCTTTTGTAATTAAGCTTTAGCAGTAAAACCTGGAAGCTGATTGGTTTCTCTGTAGAATTGGCCTAATTTTTCCCTCTCTAGGGCAAACAAATAAGTAAACAAGTAAATAAAAAAAAAATCCTGCCAAAAATATACTGATCCTTTGAACCTGACCATGGCCTTTGACCCTTAACTCACCCAAACACTAACCCTGGCACTGACCTTGAACAAACCTTGATCTAAGTACGTTTTCTTTATTTTATTATTTATTTAATTCTTTTTTTGGCAAACACATTTCTGTTTATCTCTCTGCATGAAGAGAGAGAGATACAATGTATTTTTCCTCTCCATTCACAGAAAGAGAAACACAGGGGTGGGCGTCACAGTGACAGATCAATGTGATAGCCAATCAGAAGCTATCACAGTGATCAGGTGACACAGAACCAGGAGTTCTGGGTCTTGATCGTTTAGTATTAGTACGGGACCCGGGCTCCCGCGCAGACCCCGGTCTCTGTGCTGGGAGCGTGCTGTGCGGCGTGCTTCCAGCACAAAGACAGATAGGCAACTTTGTGGCTCCATGGGAAAAAGCCCAGTCCATGGTGGGCCGTATATATGCGTACTGTTGGTGTAACGGGGGTTAACCACTTGCCTACTGGGCACTTTTACCCCCTTCCTGCCCAGGCCAATTTTCAGCTTTCAGTGCTGTTGGACTTTGAATGCCAATTGCGTGGTCATGCAATGCTGTACCCAAATGAAATATTTATATTTTTTTTCACACAAACAGAACTTTCTTTTGGTGGTATTTAATCACAACCGGGCTTTTTATTTTTTGCTAAACAAACAAAAAAATACTACAAACAGTTATGATAGTTTGTTATAAAGATTTGCAAACAGGTAATTTTACTCTTTCACTGATGGGCACTGATAGGTGGCACTGATGGGCACTAATAGGTGGCATTGGCTGGCACTGATAAGCAGCACTGGTGGGCACTGATGAGGAGGCACAGATGAGGCTGCACTAATAGATGGTACTGATGGGCTCTGATAGGTGGCACTGAAGGGCACTGGGAGGTGGCACTGATAGGTAGCACTGATAGGCTGCATTGATGGGTACTGATAGGCAGCACTGATAGATGACACTGATAATGAGGCACTGGTGGACACTGATTAGCAGCACTGGTGGGCACTGATTGGCATCACTGGTGGGCACTGATTAGCAGCACTGGTGGGTGGGCAGTGTTGGGAGGGATGTCCCTGTAACAGAAGCTGGTTATCGGCCTTCTTCTTTTCTCCTCATGCTGTCAGCGTGAGGAAAAAAAAGCAGATAACCGGCTTGTGTTTACTTCTGTAATCTGCTGGCTAACAGCTGATCATGTGGTAAAGGGCCGTTGTGATTGGCCCTTTACCCCAATCTGTGTTCAGCCGAGTCCTAAGGACTTGATGATCACAGAGTGTGTCGCCTGCGCACCACAAGGGGCGCACGGGCAGTGCGATCACAGAAGGATGTCCATGGATGCCATCCAGGCACTGGCAGCCAATGCTGTAGCCGTATCCCGGCTATAGCGTGGGCGGAAAGTGGTTAAAAAACCCTATCCCGTACCTCTGATCCTTACTTTGACCCTAACACTAACCCTGGCACTGACCTAGATCAAAACTTGATCAAGCTTTCTTTTCTTTTTTCTTCAAATATTTTTAGATTTGCAATTTACAAGCCTCTAAGGGTCCTTACACACGAACGATCCGATCAGATCTGCCTGTCAGTTTTTTAGGTGGATCTGATTGGATTCTCCATGCATCCCTGTGGGGCAGCGGATGTCAGCGGTGACATGTCCGCTGACACCCGTTGCCATCCGCATCCGATCCTGTCCGTGAAATCCGGACGGATGGAAACCCTATTTTCCATCCGTCCAGGGGATTGGATGAGAACAGGCGGTCCGTTCTCATTCGATTCCCCATAGAGAGCAGCGGAGCTCTGACACCTCCCTCTCCGCACACAGAGCGGAGATGGAGCTGTCATCCGCCTGCTCAGCGGGAATCGGCAGATTGATCCTAGCTGAGCAGAGAACAGTCAGCACCGCACAGCGGACCATGTGAAAGGACCCTAACTGAAACAGAAAGGGATAGGTTTAAATAGCTTGTATCTATTATTTTTTCTTTTATAATTTTTTTTACACACTTTTGTTTGTTTATATAAGGAGAGAAAGATACAATGTATCTCGCTCTCCATTGAGAAGAGAAAGAAAACACATGGGCGGCTGCTCAGTGACTGATCACTGTGATAGTCAATCAGAGGCTATCACAGCAATCAGGTGACCAGGAACTGGGAGTCTCAGGTCCCGATCGCTAGTACGAGTCCCAGGGCTCTTAGTTGTTTGTGCAGCATGCTCCCAGCATGAATAAAGGAGCAATAATTCTAATGTGCACGAGGGCAGTTAGGGTGCCGTCCACAAGCCTATGCTCATAGCCAAAACAGTAAGAGGAAATCATTGCAAATTAATGTAATCCTCCAGGTCACCACAATTGGCAAATTTCCCCTCTGTTACTTTTATAGGGACAACCCAAAATTTGGGATTTTTTTTTACTTTCACTTTCAATAATAATGGCAAACAGGACAAATAGAGAGGGCGAATCTCCCCAATGGGGCACAGACAGCAAAAAAAACTGACATATGCTCTAATCCTTCTCCACTCTATCCAAAACTAAAACAAGTTTTGTCTTTAGTTATACTTTAAAATGTGTCATTTGTTTGAGTTTCTATCTAGGATATATGTACTGTATATTTTTATGTGCAGGGTTCAGTGGTGGGGGAAAAAAATGGTCCAGGCATGAGTTTTTTATTTATGTGTGACTAAACATGCATAAATGCACATAAACTAATGCTTATGCACATGAATATTCTAGCCAATAGAAAAAGTTTATACGTAAACTCTTCTAAACCCCATACCCAAGTAAATGCGAATAAACATGCCTAAACGCCATAGGTAGGCACAGGGGGTGTGGCAGGTGTGCCTGGGCACACCCTAATCACTGCATGCAGTGCTGATTCCAGCGTGTTGCCCCCCCCCCTGCCCGCTTTGCTCCTCTCCTCTCCCCCCAGCTGCTGGAGAGGATGTTTCAGGATGGAGAGAGGGGCAAGGGGCTGGTAAATGTGTAATTTACCAGTGCCTTCCTTTTCTAAATGAACACAGTAAACACACTCACTTGCTGTGTTTAATCATAGCTGAAGCATAGTAAACTGTGTTTACTATGCTTCGGCTTGTGAATGAACAGTAAGCCGCTCAGTACAGAGCACTTCCCATTTATTCACTGACCTGTTCAGCTGAGGCTGCAGAGAAAAGCATGAGTGTTTGAGCTTTTGGTGCACACCAGTGGCGGCTGTTGCATTTGGGGCACCGCCCCCCCCCATCCATGCGTCCGCCCCCCTAATCTACATGCGGGGCGCCAGACGCATGGAGTTCAATGGGGCTTTTTTTTTTTAGCATGTGATTAGAGCCAGAGGCTCTAATAGTCTAAAAAAAGTGTGCCCCGAGCCCACCCAGTTGTGTGACAATAGCAAATGAATATTCGCTATTGTCACACGGATCCTCCTCCTGGCCAATCAGGAAGCAGGTCTGAGACCCGTTTCCCAATCGGCTGAAAGTAGAAGCCATGTCATTGGCCATGGAGGAGGAGGAAGGAGACGCAGAAGACAGGGGGAAGAAGTCGAAACTGAAGCCGCCGTCGCCATGTGCTGTTGCTGCCTGCCCTCCCTCCACCTATCCAGGCAGGTGAGTGAGATGGCGACGGGTGGGGGGGGGGGGTAGGTATGGTGTGCGGCCTGGTGTGGTCCGGGGATGGGGGAAGTATGGTGCGGTCCGTCTGCCGCCCCCCCTGGCCCATATAGCACCAACCGCCACTGGTGCACACCCTAATACACACCTGTGCTAAACCCAGTTGAAAAAAATGCAAGAATAGAGGCATTTTTTCTGTCAGTATATATTCATATGCCCATGTGGATATGAGTCCATAAGTATTTACAAGCGTATTTGAAAAGGAGGGTTTACAGGCTGAAAAAAAACAGACAAAACAAGACAAAACAATCAAAATCACAGGTAGTATTCCTAAACTATGCACAAAAAATAGCATTCCAAATACCCCACAATATACATATAATTTCCAGATTATCTAACATACCATCTAGCAAAAAAAAAGTCTGCCTATTTACATAAGCCCGTGTGCATAAAGCCATAAAGATCTGCTCTGCAGAGCCTGGATGGGTAAGGGTTAAAGCCTCTCAGGCCCCAACCATTCCAGATCCACTTTGCATCGACGTAGGTAAGAAAAGTGAATTCTCTAAAAGTAGAAGCACAAACTGGTTTAGCTGGGTATGAATATGTTTACAGATTTGTCTTGTAATTCAATTGGTTTGCTGTATGGTACCTAAGAGACAACAGCCACTGGCACTGGTTAAAAAAAAAGAAAAATCAATACTTGGCAAAGGATTATAATCACCACCCAGAGGGATAAATCCTAAAACCACCAGCAGATGGCACCATCGCACTCAGGAGGAGTGATAACACTTCTGCATGGAAACTATGTCAGTTTTAAGTGTCGGTTCACATTATAGCGATGTTAGACATTGCATGTAACTGCTTTGCAAATCACATGCGATGTCTGTGCAATGCGAATTCAGCCATATAGATTGTACGGCTGAACTCGCACCGCATTTGAACCAAAGTCGCACAGGACTCTTTTTTTGGTCTGCCCCAGAATCGGATTGCATAGCTGTTCACACCCATGCGATCCGATTCCTGTCCGAATCGACAGTTTCGCACTGTGACATGCAAACTAATCTGGGGGTGTCATTACCTTTGTATTGACACTCCCAGCGGTTCTCATATGGCAGTGTGAACTGCCTGCGAGGCGGGTGCGATGCGGGAACCCGCAGTGGATTCTCAGGGTTCCTGCATGGCACCAGTGAACCGGCTTTAAGACTTCAAAGGTTATTTGGTAGCATTTAGAAGAATGTTTCAGTGCAGCTTTTTACTCTTTTTAGGCTTGTCGTAGCATTTTATATACAGATCTGTAGATTTTTCCTTCAGTAGCTATATTTTCTGGCTTTCCTGCAGAGCAGCTGCTAAGATAAATTCAATGCAGGACATTCTGTTTTCCACCTGTCTGAGCTGACTGGCAGATTTCTGTTAAAAGAGAAGAAAATCTCTCACTCACTGCGCGCTCTCTGTAATTTTCAGGAGCCGTTTAAGCCCATTATACCTTCGCAAACCACCCTAATTTCACCTTACCTACTGTATCAAACGCATTTTGCCACAATGCGGAATGTAACAGAATTGCTGTCATTTTCAAGGAAAATTATTGAAGCAAAAACTTTCAATATTGCTTATCCCTACTTTTCAGTAATACAATATTCTTTGCTGTGCAAATACAAAGATGGAAGGTCCAGCACTCAGGCTGTAATAAAGTAAAATCTAAATCTAGTCTGAACTAGACATAGAATCAAACACCTCTGCGGCGCATTTCAGATGCCACGTCCTTTTCAAATAGTTTACCTGCACAAGTGCCTTGTATGCTTGCTGTAACCTGGCAGTTACCAACAGCCATAGTCATAATAAAGGAGCTGGGGGCCAAACCTACTGGGTTCCATCACTGCTGTTTGATTGTGTATACCTGCTTGCCAGGAATAACAAAACCTGTTCAGTTGAGAGGTGAGCTGCTTTAGAGTACCTGTGCCCTTTGTAGGCATTTAAGAGCCAAAATTTAAAGCGTATGTTAAAGTGGAACTACAATGCATCTGAGAAACACAAAACAAAAGCGTTATTTAAGTCATTTTTTATATCCACTTGCTAACCGCACTAAAGCACGATCCTGCACTTCCCGGTATCGGGCACAAGTGCCCGCTGCCAGAGGTTCTGTCTGCTGGCACCCACTGATCATTCAGGACACAGGCAGAACTGCGATGTAAACAATGCAGATTGCCATTCTGTCAGTAAGGAAGGCATTGATCCTTCACTGCTCGTTTATTTCTTCTTAAATGTGAGTACCTGTAACCTACTTTTAAGTGTAATAAATACCTATTATTAGCAATATTACACTATTGTGCCTTTTCTCAACATCCGGATATCTGCAATATCGGTCCCTTGTGGACACTGGGAGTAGTTATCCCAGCCACCAGGATACCATCTGATCCCAGCTCTGCCTAGGATTGCTGCTGTCCAGATACCCCATAGATGTCCCATCCCAGGACCGATAGAGGAGATTAGGATTTACTACTGGAACGCCACTTATACCCACTCTTTACCCCTGTGTGGGGTGGGTACCTCTGGTGAGTGTGCTATATACCTTAGGGGCCACCGAGCACCTCACTGCCCACCACGGGGATATCGTTTACCACTTGCTGATCTGAAGTAACCACGGGGCTATCGTTTACTGCTGATCTAAATTGTGAACCCTCATCACCCTAGCACTTGTGCACCATTGGACTTTCTTCTTTAATCTATATATTATCATCTTTACGTATTTTTTATATGTATATATTTTTTAAACACTTTGCTTTTTTGCTTTACGTCACATACTTGTACTTGTGTATATTCACATATAATACCACCAGCACTTTAGCACTTACCACTGTGTATCGACTGCACCTTATCTTTTATAGGATATAATTTTACATCACATGCACTTGTCACTTTTATGACCATTTCACCCCTCAGTGGGTTTCCTTGCACTTTATTAATGGTTGTATGTTCTTTATGTAGTTGATGTTCACATATTCATGCGTTTAGCTATTTTTGCATAATACAATATACCTTTTTGGGCTCAGGTTCACACCTTTTACACATTTATACTCTTATATATATATATTTATATTTTTTTACACATTAGATTCACCTTTTATGCATATATTAGTATATTTTACGCAGTCCTTTTAATCCCCTCTTTTTTCATCAAATTTGGGATTTTATATTCATCTTCTTTCTACACTATTTATTTCTCTTTTTATATGATTATACAGTATTTCTAAAAATCCATATCCATCATTGGCCCTCATTCTATTTATGATATCAGACAGCGCCATTCCCTCTACCCCCTTTTTACTTTTCTTATAGTCTTCTGACTATAATTAAGGGAGGCTGCAGTCTAACAAATATCTATATCCGTATTACCCATAGCGCGGAGTTTTCCATTACCTATTGATCCTTTGTTCCTGTAAAGCAGGGACACAGATCTATGCCTTCCCCTAGTACAAGCACTTCCTCCACTACAGTAAAACACCAGTTAGGCACACAGTTAACCATATGATTGCCCCTGATGTTAAACCCTTCCCAGCCAGTGTCGTTAGTACAGCGACAGTGCATATTTTTAGCACCGATCACTGTATTAGTGTCACTGGTCACCAAAAAGGTGTCAGTTAGTGCCCAATATGTCAGTCCTGCTATAAGTCGCTGATCACCGCAATTACTGGTAAAAAAAACAAAAATTCCATAAATGTATCCCATAGTTTGTAGACGCTATAACTTTTGCGCAAACCAATCAATATACGCTTATTGGAATTTTTTACCAAAACTATGTAGCAGAATACATATTGGCCTAAACTGATGAAGAAATTAGATTTTTTACATTTTTATGGGATATGTTTTAACATAGTTTCATAGTTAGTGCCGGTTCACACTTCCGCGTGTGCGGCGATCGCATGTAATATCGGAGCGCACTGCTCCTTCATTACATGCGATCGGATGTGCAGTGCGAATTCAGCCATACACTTTGTATGGCTAAATTCGCACTGCACCCGCACAAAAGTCGCACATGAGGCCTTTTTTCAGCCGCATCAGGATCGGATCGCACAGTGGTTCACACTTGTGTGATCCGATCCTGTGCGAACTGTCAGTTCGCACTGCGATATGCGATCAAACTGGGGGTGTCGTTAACATTTCATTGACACCCCCAGCGTATTGCATATGGCAGTGTGAACTGCCAGATGTGCGTTTGCGATGCGGGAACAGGCTGCGAATTCGCAGCCTTCATGCATCGCACAAGTGTGACCTGGCACTTAGTCAGGTAGAAAAAAGACAAATTCCATCTAGCTCACCCAATAAAAAACAAAACACAAAAAAGAAAACACAACCATACAATCTCGTATACACAATCCTATACCCGCAGTTGATCCGATTCCAGAGGAAGGTGAAAAACCCCAGCAAAGAATGATCCAATTTGCTTCAGCAGGGGAAAAAATTCCTTACTGATCCCCCGAGAGGCAATCGAATATTCCCTGGATCAACTTTACCTGTAAATATTAGTACCCATTTATATTATGTACACCTAGGAAAGAATTCAGCCTTACTGAATTCTTTCCTAGGTGTACATAAAAAATTCCTTACTGATCCCCCGAGAGGCAATCGAATATTCCCTGGATCAACTTTACCTGTAAATATTAGTACCCATTTATATTATGTACACCTAGGAAAGAATTCAGCCTTACTGAATTCTTTCCTAGGTGTACATAAAAAATTCCTTACTGATCCCCCGAGAGGCAATCGAATATTCCCTGGATCAACTTTACCTGTAAATATTAGTACCCATTTATATTATGTACACCTAGGAAAGAATTTAGCCTTTTTTATAACAATCTACGGCACTGAGGTAGCCAGAACCACCTCTGGAGAGACTCTATTTCACATATTTACAGCTCTTACTGTGAAAAAATCCTTCCGTATTTGGAGACAAAATCTCTTTTCCTCTAGCCGTAAAGAGTGCCCCCTTTTCCTCTGTGATGACCTTAAAATGAATAACTCAACACCAAGTTCCCTATATGGACCCAACCCATTATGTATTTTTGTACATGTTGATCATATCCCCCCTTAATCTCCTCTTCTCAAGAGAGAATAAATTCAGTTCCTCTAATCTTTTCTCATAGCTGAGCTCTTCCATGCCTCTTATCAGTTTGGTTGCCCTTCTCTGCACTTTCTCCAGTTCCCCGATATCCTTTTTAAGAACTGGTGCCCAAAACTGAACAGCAAATTCCAGATGAGGTCTTACTAATGATTTGTACAGTGGCAAAATAATATCTCTCTCTCTCTGCAGTCCATGCCTCTGTTAATACAAGAAAGGACTTTGCTTGCTGTGGAAACCGCACCTTGGCATTGCATGCTATTATTAAGCTTATGATCTACCAGAACACCCAGATCCTTCTCCACTATACATTCCCCCAGGTGTCCTCCCCTCTAGTATGTATGATGCATGCATATTCTTAGCCCCCAAGTGCATAACTTTACATTTATCAACATTAAACCTCATTTGCCACATAGTTGCCCAATGATACAGTTCATTGAGGTCAGCTTGTAAATTGGAGACATCCTGTAAAGAAGTTATTCCACTGCAAAGCTTGGTGTCATCTGCAAAGACTGAAATGGTACTTTTAATCCCAGACCCTATATCATTTATAAAGTTATTAAAAATTAAGGGTCCCAACACTGAACCTTGGGGTACACCACTGATAACCTTAGACCATTTAGAGTAAGAATCATTAACCACTACTCTCTGAATTATATCTTCTGGCCAGTTTTCTATCCATTTACAAACTGATCTTTCCAAGCCTGTAGACTTTAACTTACACATTAGCCGTGTGTGGAGAACTGTGTCAAACTACGTCCACAGCCACCCCTTTGTCCAAGGTTTTACTTACCTCCTCATAAAAAGAAATCAGGTTTGTTTGACAACTTCTGTCTTTCATTAATCCATGCTGTCTGTTGCTTAAAATATTTTTTTTTCCAGCAAGAACTCATCTATGTGGTCTTTTATTAAACTCTCCAGTATGTTCCCAACTATAAAAGTTAAACTAACAGGTCTATAGTTACTTGGCAAAGTCCTTTACGAGTCCATAAAAATTAGAAACAAAGGCTTTGAAATAACAGATCTCAATTCTTTTAGGATGCGTGGGTGGATGCCATCTGGTCCAGGTGCTTTATCCACCTTTATTCTGTCTAAATATTTTTGGACCATATCACTTTTGAGCCATTGTGGATAATTTGGGGCTGTGTTAATACCATCCTCATTATGGTCAGGCGCCCCCCCACGCTCCTTTGTATAGACAGAGCTGAAGAAAGTATTTAATAAATGTGCCTTTTGTTTGTCCCCAGTCACCTACTCCAGATTATTTTGTAAAGGGCCTACATGCTCAGACCTCACCTTTTTACTATTAATATATTTGAAGAATTTTTTGGGGTTTGTCTATACTATCTATATCTGTTTGTTGCGTCCTTGATTTCCTTTTTATATAGTCTGTTATATTATTTTTAGCAATTAAACAGTGATAGTGTTCCTTCATTTTCATATTTTTTTAAAGCACTTTTCTTTCTATTTAAAGCTTTTTTAACTTTGGCCGTGAGCCACATAGGTTTTATTTCTAGCTTGTTAAACGTATTGCCCATGGGAATATACTATGCAGCGAGTTTGCATACAGATTTTTTTAAGAATTCCCATCTCTGTTCTGTGTTCATCAAAGCCAATATTTCTTCCCAGTCTAAGCCATGTAGAGCAGCCCTCATCCTTGGAAAATTTGCTCTCTTAAAGTAAGTGTTTTTAAATTTCCTAGATGCGTTTGTTGCTTACAGCTAATATTAAGTGAAATCATATTATGGTCACTGTTACCCATATGTTCTTTTATATGAATATTAGTAATAAGCTCTGCATGGTTTGAGGTCCAGCAGAGAATCATTTCTAGTCGGGCCTTAATTAACCTGCACCATTAAATTGTCTTGTAATAGATTTATACATTTTTGCCCTTTAACTGTTCCAGCAGTGCCATTACTCCAGTCAATGTCTGGGTAGTTAAAAATCCCCCATTATTATCACTGTCCCAGCCCCTGCAGCCCTAGCTATCTGTGCAAGGAGCTAGGTCTCCACCTCCTCATTAATACTGGGAAGTCTATAACAAACTCCAATGATAATATTTGTATCACACAAACCCATGTACATTTTCACCCATACTGCTTTAGACTCATTACACTCTCCATCAACTAGGTCCTCTTTCACAATAACATTGAGATCACTTCTCACATAGAGACAAACACCACCACCCCTCTGTTTTACCCTCTCTTTCTGAAAAATAGCATAGCCAGGAATATTATCAGCCCAGTCCTGTGAAGAATGAAGCCAAGATTCAGCAATTCCAATTAAATCATAGTTTTGCTCGTGCACCAGAGCTCCCAAATCACCTATTTTTCTTGGCAGACTTCTGGCATTGGTGAACAAACACCTTAATTCATTATCACATTTTGCACATGTATTTTTTTTTTAGTACAAATAGTACCATTTCCAATGGTTGTTTGTAACATGGGAACCTTCTTATCCTATACCATAGCTCTCCCCCCATCTTTCCTGATTCCACCCAGGGCCATCTTACCGAATGGGCACGCTGGGCAGTTGCCCGGGGGCCCCACTTGCCCAGGGGGCCCCACCTGCCCAGCGACCCAGCCCCAGCCCCAGCCAAGCATTAGTCCCAATTCCCGTGTGCATCTCACCGCCAAACTTAGCAGGTGGCAAGCGCCTGTCGACCCTGTGCTGCTGTCAGGCCATTTGGGCCGTGGAGGGGGAGCCCAAAACTGCAGGAATGTCTGTCCACCTCCACGGTAACGGGCCCACACAGGACAGTCGAGTCTGACTCCCATCCTAGCTGTTATTAGCCTGGCACTGCTGTAGCAATAAATATTGCCTTATCGATAATTTGCATTTTTATTCTTGTGGGTGATTGTGTAGGTAGGGCCCCAGGGTACTGTATTGCCCGGGGGCCTACAATGCTCTTAAGATGGCACTGATTCCACCCACCAATAGGGGCTGACCCCTGTCTGACCTGTCTGCCCCATTATAATCTAAATTACCCTCCCCTCTCAACCCTAGTTTAAATACTCCTCCAGCCTTCCCATAAACCTCTCCCCCAGTACAGCAGACCCCCTTCCATGTATGTGCAAACTATCTTTAGCATATAGGTTGCACCCTGATGAAAAGTCAGCCTAGTGCTCTAAAACCCCAAATCCCTCCTTCTTACACCAGGTCTTTAGCCATGCATTCCACTCTGTAATCTCCCCCTATCTTTCCTGTGTTGCACATCACACAGGCAATATTTCAGAGAATATCACATTGAAGGTCCTTCCCTTCAACTTGCAGTCTAGTACATTAAATGGATTCTTAAGGAGCCTCCACCTTCCATATATTCTATCATTGGTTCCAACACAGACCAAGACAGCTGGGTCATGCCCAGCCCCTCCCAGTAATTTCTCAGTCCGGTCCACCACATGCCGAACCCTGGCACCAGGGAGACAGCAAACAATTTGGTTGAGGCAATCCTTGTGACAAATTATTCTGTCAGTCCTTCTGATTATAGAATTCCCTATTACCACCAACTGTCTAGGCCTACCCGCACTACCCTCACCACCTCTACTAGATAGGCTGCTCTCCTGGCTGTTAAGGATAGCAGTGACATCTAGGACTGCCACCTCTGAGCTTGCCACCCCTACATCTTCATCCAACTTGGCAAATCGGTTAGGGTGCTAAAACCCAGGGCTGGCCTTTCTTTTCTGTGAGCCCCTACCACTCCTTCTGACTGTATTAACCCATCTTCCTACCTGATAATCCTTTTATGGCAATAAAAATTTCAATCTTTTTTGTTTATAGCGCAAATAAATTAAAAATGCAGGGGTGACCAAATAGCACCAAAAGAAAGCTGTATTTGTGTGCAAAACAATGATAACAACTTTTTTTTTGGGTACAGCGTTGCACGACCGCACAATTGTCAGTTAAATTAACACATGGCCTAGTCATGAAGGGGGGATAAATCTTTAAGAGGTCAAGTAGATATTTAAAGCAAACTCACCCATCCATATCTCCATGCTTTATGTTCTTGAGAAATCACTTTGAAAAACACCCCCTAGCAGAATATTCATGTAGCATTGACTTTCTGGAATCCACCTGACCTTAGCTCAGGGAATGCTTAGCTGAGAAAACCCCTTCTTCCCTCCTAAAGACTCCTGGGATGTGTGAAACCAGGAAGTGCCTAAAAAATGGCAAATATGATACACCTTCCTGTCTAGGATTTACTAATGCTACCAGCATAAGGGTTCAAAATAGTCAATATTGATTACGAGAGTGAAGTTCCACTTTAGGTCAAAATATTTTTTCGGATGGAGTGTGCAAGAGTTAAACCCCCTGTCTAATTTTTCTTTTTTTTGCTCTGTTTGTGTCCCTACTGGTAAAATTCAATTCTTTGTGCCCAGTTGACCATGTTATTTCTGGTAGAAAACATTAATGGAATATCTTAAATTTTAGAGATGTCAGAGGAGCAGAAATAGAGGGGAAATCTTCCAATTGAGACACCCTTTCTGGTAATAACTGTCTAAGTGTATGTTTATACCAGCTGCTGCATTACAAGGCAGCGCCTGATGGGCAGGTCGGCCGAGATCAGTGCAGCGATAATTCCCCTGATCTCAGTACATCACTCTGTACCTTTTTTTAAAATGTATTTTATTGAGATGTCCCATAGACAGCTCATAAAGTTCAATTGCTGGCCATGCGGTGCATGCAAACCATCTGCACACCACCACAACACAGTGGTGTGAACTGGGCAGATTGGGAGACAAGGCATTTTGCCTTGTCATTCGGTGGCCCAACACAGTTCCGCCGCATGTGGGTTGCCATCCTTCCAGATTGAAATTTACTGACACGGCCAAAGTTTTAATGGCACTTCCAAAAGTTAGTATTAAGGCTACAAACAAGCGCAATATGCAATTAGCAATGTAATTGAAGGTATTTCTTATTTTATTTTCAATATAGTAAGTACTTAGCTCAGGAACAGGCAAGAAATTAGAATGGGCAGGCACACACACATGAAATTGACTCTTATAGTGACACTGACAGTAGTGTGCAGAAGCACAGATGATGATGAGACCTCACCGACACGACACGTCCCCTCCTTAGTCACAGTGACAGTCTCTCTTCATGCCAGGTGGTTCCTTCAGTCCACTCCAGTCCAAACAGCACTGACAGTCCCGCAGACCTGCATACTCGGCTCCAGCCACTTTACTCGGCTTCCTTGCACCACGACATCACACGACATGTTCAGGCACCGCCTCTGCTACACCTGTCCTCCCTCTGTCCAACAAACACACTGTAGCAGGCACTTGGGTGGTCTCTTCTGGCTCCGGACTAGAACTGCACATGTGCAGTTCTGAGCTGACTGTAATAGCCATATTTTTTACTGGCAGTCTAAAAAATACTGATGGTTGGTAACACTGATGGGAATATACCTTAAGGGTTCATTCACATGGACATCTAGGAAGCAGTAATAGCTGGTAGTTAGGCCATGGTTTTACTGCCACCTGACCACCAATGATGTGGCATTTGGATGGTGGTACCATCACTAAACACAACCACAGGCCCATGCTGTAACTGCAATGTACATGGTTGTGGCCCAGTGGGTCAGCTTTTTCAGCGTTTAAACAGGTGATGAGGAAGTGACATTTTACCCACTGCTTGTCAAACACTGGGTGGCAAATGCTGATACATGTAAAAATGAGCCCTTAGAGAGACGTCAATCTTGCTTTGGAGAAATTTCCTTTAACTTTCTATTTTTTTTTTTTCAGGACTGAAAGTGAAGAAGAATCTCCCCAATGGGGCACAGACATCAAAATATAAACAGACAGAGGTTTTACTACTAAATAAGCTTTGACTTTATATTTACATTGAAATATAATCTGTGACCAGAATAAATCTTAAATGACAGCACAAAATCCCCCAGTCAGGAAGGGGTTAGGGTGAAGTTAATGTGTCACAGCTGTAATGCTTCTTGGAGAAAAGTATTATCTCCCCAATTGATTTTACTTATTGCCCAGACTTGCCCTCCAGCAATAGTGATGAATCTTGTCTATTTTCTCAGCCTTTTGTAGTCAGCGATGCCTTCTCTATAACTTTCTGTCTCTCAAGGATGCTCTGATACATTACTGGTCATTAGCGCTCTAAAAGCTTTTAGCAGTCCGTACAGCAGAACAGGTGACGGTAATGGAGGGACATTGTCCTCCCTGATGTTATTAGCCCTTCAAAAACTGAAAACTTTGTTTTCTTCAGAGTTTCCAGAGAACTAATTAAAAGTATCAGTGAAGTTTCTACAATCCAGCTGCATTAATCTATCTGCCTGCTGTATGTGGCTTAGGGCTATGTGATTTGTGAACCCACTTATTGGAACCAAGCTTTGCAGGTCTATAGTACAATGTATAATGGTCCATAGAGATGGGCTCAGGCGTGTTGGAGATCCTAGTACCAACACACCTGCCCGAACCCGCCAGGAAGCAGACACACTAGGAAGCGGACACTGGTCCACAGCTGCACAGACTGGTAAATGTCTAAATGCCTGTGATTAGCAGTTTGCAGCGTTGGCTTCCTGGTGGGATCAGGCAGGTGGGTTGGGACTAGGGAGCGGAAACATGTCTGAGCCCATCTCTGGTGGTCCATTTTTACACCTCCACCGTAGTTAGTTGTTGGGATGCTGATGATGGGGCCGCACAGTGTCATTCTAAAGAAGTCAGCACCACGGCAGGAAGTTCCATATATATTATAATTGATTGGCACATCTGGTTAATTGGGTTAGAATTCAATATAACAGACTCACTAATGCGTTCCATCCACACTCTCATGACTCAGTGATGTCATTGGTTACTAGGATGGAAAAGAAATAGACGCGTTTCACACATACATCTTGTGCTTAATGATTAAGCACAAGATGTATGTGTGAAACGCGTCTACGAGACTTCATGCTGGTGTCTTTGGTGTCATCACTTGCTACTTTTTGGAAATAAAGGTATTTGAAACGTATTGGAATCCCTGGATGTGTGGCTATTTCTTTTCCTACAAGTGTTCCCACGGAGGCGGGCCGGGGCCAGCACTCTATTGGATATCCTATCTCCTGGCAATCACCACACACTATGCACCTGGAGCAGCGTTTTTCCTTTCTTCAGTATCTTGGTTACTAGGATGCAGGCGGCTGGCCCTAACAGCATTATTTGTTGCTAGAACCTAAGCAGTGCCAGTAGCCACTCAGCATCATTGGATGTTATGATGCAGGCAGCCTCCATACAGTACCTGGGGCTGAACATGCGCAGAGTGTCTGCAGCCTCCACAAGTGCCGCCTCGATTGGCCTCATGGGTCTTGCCAATATATACAGTCATGGCCACAAATATTGGCACCCCTGCATTTCTGTGAGATAATGCACCACTTTGCCCAGAAAATTGTTGCAATTACATATGTTTAGGGATTCTCGTGTTTATTTATTTTGTTTGTATTGGTATGACACAAAAAATGCGGAGAAACAAAATGCCAAATCTGACACATTCCACACAAAACTGAGAAAAAAGACTGGGAAGAATTATCGGCACTGTCTCAAAATTGCAATAAAAAGAAAAGAGAAGGCGCCTGGCCCTTTAAATAAAAGATTGTTGAACCTGCTGCCCTTTTAATTGTAATAAAACAATAAATAGGTATATATCATAGGTAAAAAGGCGCTGGTAATCTTAATATATCACGTGTTATAAAAATTAATAGGTGATTTAAAGTGTAATATATGTGATTAAAAATTGCTACAAATATATATATGATCTACTATTGGTGCAATTAGCAAAGAAAAGTGCATACCAGTGCAATTTCAATTCAGAAGTGTTTGTGCTTCTCAAAGTAAATTAATCCACAAAGGTGTGGATCAGTGAACCAATAAATAGATATATAAAGAATTCCATACAAAAATCACATAAGAATATATAAAAATATAAATATATAAATGTGCTCCAAGTAGTGTTTAGAAGTCCAGGCAATAGCATGCAATCAAAATTGTGCTTGGTGGATTCTTATTAATCCCTTCACAGTGCTCCAGGTGCTGGGATGTGACAACCGTCAATTAAGAAGTGCTTGTGCTTCTCAAAGTAAATTAATCCACAAAGGTGTGGATCAGTGAACCAATAAATAAATATATAAAGAATTCCATACAAAAATCACATAAGGATATATAAAAAATCACATAAGAATATATAAAAAAGTATAAATATATAAATGTGCTCCAAGTAGTGTTTAAAAGTCCAAGCAATAGCATGCAATCAAAATTGTGCTTGGTGAATTCTTATTAATCCATTCACAGTGCTCCAGGGGCTGGGATGTGACAACCGTGGCCTCTTACCAGCTAGCAGCAGGTCACAAGGACCCCCAACGCCTGTGATCCCTTTATTGGGTGGATCAGACCTCTCCTCGATTGCTTGGATCTCTGGCTCCTATATTACTCGAGTTGGACCATGTAGTCCCCCCATACACATAAAGATATAGAAGAACAAATAGCCTCCAATAGTGAAATACTGTTTTATTCTCCAAAAAACATACACTATAAGGTGACAATTAGCCTCTTACTATTTGTTGTGCCCTCCTGGCACTGGGCAATTCGGCAGTACAAAATCGTTTTTTTGGGTCTTAGGAAGATATTCTCCGGGGATCTGCAGTACAGGGTGCTGCAGATCCCCGGAGAATATCTTCCTAAGACCCAAAAAAACGATTTTGTACTGCCGAATTGCCCAGTGCCAGGAGGGCACAACAAATAGTAAGAGGCTAATTGTCACCTTATAGTGTATGTTTTTTGGAGAATAAAACAGTATTTCACTATTGGAGGCTATTTGTTCTTCTATATCTTTATGTGTATGGGGGGACTACATGGTCCAACTCGAGTAATATAGGAGCCAGAGATCCAAGCAATCGAGGAGAGGTCTGATCCACCCAGTAAAGGGATCACAGGCGTTGGGGGTCCTTGTGACCTGCTGCTAGCTGGTAAGAGGCCACGGTTGTCACATCCCAGCACCTGGAGCACTGTGAATGGATTAATAAGAATTCACCAAGCACAATTTTGATTGCATGCTATTGCTTGGACTTTTAAACACTACTTGGAGCACATTTATATATTTATACTTTTTTATATATTCTTATGTGATTTTTTATATATCCTTATCTGATTTTTGTATGGAATTCTTTATATATTTATTTATTGGTTCACTGATCCACACCTTTGTGGATTAATTTACTTTGAGAAGCACAAGCACTTCTTAATTGACGGTTGTCACATCCCAGCACCTGGAGCACTGTGAAGGGATTAATAAGAATCCACCAAGCACAATTTTGATTGCATGCTATTGCCTGGACTTTTAAACACTACTTGGAGCACATTTATATATTTATATTTTTATATATTCTTATGTGATTTTTGTATGGAATTCTTTATATATCTATTTATTGGTTCACTGATCCACACCTTTGTGGATTAATTTACTTTGAGAAGCACAAACACTTCTGAATTGAAATTGCACTGGTATGCACTTTTCTTTGCTAATTGCACCAATAGTAGATCATATATATATTTGTAGCAATTTTTAATCACATATATTACACTTTAAATCACCTATTAATTTTTATAACACGTGATATATTAAGATTACCAGCGCCTTTTTACCTATGATATATACTGTCTCAAAATTGTAGGAAATAATTGCTTTCCAAGTTTGTGATGCTCCTGTAATTTGTTACTTAACTCAACTGTATCAGTTAAAATGGTGAAAAATGTACTCAACCTTTCTGTTGGGTGTCTCTGTGTGCCACACGAAGCATGGAGAAGAGAAAGAGCAGCAAAGAATTTTCTGAGGATTTGAGAACAAAAACTGTGGAAAATCTTTGACAATCTTAAGGTTACAAGTGCTTCTCAAGAGATCCTAATGTTCCTGTGTCCACTGTGCGCAACATTGTCAAGAAGTTTACATCCCATGGCACTCTAGCTAATCTCCCTGGACATAGACAAAAGAGGAAAAAATGATCAAAGATTGCAATGAAGAATTGTTCGAATGGTGGATAAAGAACCTTGATCAATTTCCAGACAAATTCAAGCTGTTCTTAAGGCATAGGGTACAAATGTGTCAGCTTGCACTATATGTCACAAATCTGAATGAAAAAGGAGCCAGGAGGACCCAACTGCTGACACAGAAACATAACAAAGCCAGATTGGAGTTTGCCAAAACTTACCTGAGGAAGCCAAAATCCTTTGGGAGAATGTGCTCTGGACAGACGAAACAAAATACAGCTTTTTGGTAAAGCCCATCATTCTACTGTTTTTAGAAAAATAAATGAGGCCTTTAAAGAAAATAATTCACTCCCTACACTCAAACACGGTGGAGGTTCACTGATGTTTTGGGGTTGCTTTGCTGCTTCAGGCACTGGATATCTTGGCTGTGTGCTTGACATTATGACATCTGAAGACTACCAAAGAATTCTGGGGTGCAATATAGGGCCCAGTGTCAGAAAGTTGGGTCTCCGTCAGAGGTCATGGGTCTTACAGCAGGACAATGACCCAAAGCACACGTCAAAAAGCACCCAGAATTGGTTTAAGACAAAGCGCTGGAGAGTACTGAACTGGCCAGCAATGAGTCCAGATCTAGATCCCATAGAGCACATGTGGAGTGATCTCAAAACAGCAGTTGGGAAAAGGAACCCTTCCAATTTGAGAGAACTGGAGCAGTTGGCGAAAGAAAAATGGTCCAACATTCCGGTAGAGAGGTGTTAGAAACTCATTGATGGTTATAGGAAGTGATATATTTCAGTAATTTTTTTCCAATAGGTGTGCTACCAAATATTAAATTGAGGGTGCCAATAATTTTGTCCAGTCCATTTTTGGAGTTTGGCATGGAATGTGTCAGATTTGGCTTTTTGTTTCTCCAATTGTTTGTGTCATACCAATACAAACAAAAGAAATAAACATGAAAATGCCTAAACATTTGTCATTGCAGCAATTTTCTGGGCGAAGTGGTGCATTATCTGGCAGAAATGCAGTGGTGCCAATATTTTTGGCCATGACTGTATATGTAAGATTTACAGAGTTTTGTTGGTTTATGGACTGAATTACAAATATCAAATACATAGGTATACAATGTTTTTGTCAAGTTGTCTCTTGTCTGTAGTTTTTAACTTTCCTATGAAAAGTCCTATTAAAAAAGAGATGTTGGGATTGAAAAATTGTCTAATATGTATTTCTCATTAGCCAAATAATCTTCTGCTTGGGGTATATAATTTAAAAAAAGGTGAAAATTGTTAATAGTGTAAATATTCTGCCGAGGGTGTAATATTTATGTAATTGACACCCACACACAGTTTTTTTCCCCCCTTTAATGACTGCTGTGTATGCTTTATGCTCCCTGTTATCAAGTCTTGCTGTGTTTAATAACTTTAGTTTGCAAATTGGCTGACCAAAGAAACAGAGTGATTTCTTGGCCTTGCACATGATATCTCTGCAGGGAGCCACGGAGTGAATCGTGCTGGCCTCAGTGAGTGAGATAAATACACTGAGCCCAGCATGAGCCCAGCAGCCTAATGTTTATTTATGGTTCTTGAATTTTAAGACGCTAAATTAACCTGGAAAATGATGGTAATATGGACTTTATCAGCTGGAGTGCGTCCAGCGCAGGCAGAATCACTGCTCGCCTTTACATCTCGTTAGCATATGTGCATTTATCCGTGTGCTGGAATATCTTTAGAGCAAATTGCTGCAGAAAGAAGATTCTGGGGCTTAGCCAGGGAATACGGGGTATTAGTGACCTGTATCATATTTTCCATGAAAGGGTCAATCCAACCAAAATAGGATTGACCTCATTGATGGTCTCATTTCTAAGCATCACACATTTCTGGGAACTCCAACATAGAGATCTCCCCTCTATACTCCACAACTCTGTTTATTGGTATTACAGGGATGGTTAGTGTTGGGGTTACAGGGATGGTTAGTTTGGGTCTTACAGGCAAATTAATGTAAAGATTACAGGCAGGGCCGAAACTAGGGGGGAGCAGGGGGGAGGGGACATGCCCCGGGTGCCATTTTGAGGGGGGCGGCAGATTGAGAGGGTCTTATGTCAGCAGTGCTGACACTAGCTGGGATTTGGGAGGTTGCATCAGGCTGGACTGACCCGGCTGAGCCACTGAGCTTCATTTACACGGAGCTCTCACACCACCAGCTGCTTTGTGAGCCCCTACTGCCGCTGATCGCAGGGGAGCCGGGACGTGGACCCCGGGGATTCACCACGCTACCTTGCTGCCTAGAAGCCAGACCTGGACTGGAGGGGCGGGGGGTAGCGTTTGCTAGAACAGATTGGTTGTTAGCCGATGACGATCGGTTCTAGTAAATGCCGCCCTCTCCACCCCTCCTCTCCTCCCTTTCTGCTGCCTGGGTCCCCCCCTGTCCTCCCCCTGGCTCCCCCTCTCACTTCCCTGCCGGCTGCTGCGATTTGTCAGGATAGAGAGCAGGGCAAGGGGCCTTTTCTGAATGAACAGTAAGTGATCGGTACAAATCACTCATTCTGTTTATTAATAACTGAAGCATAGTAAACTGTGTTCAGTTTGTGAATGAACTGGAAGCCATTCAGCACATAGCACTTCCTATTCCTTCATTGTTGTGTGCAGCTGAGGCTGCAGAGAAAGAAATTGAAGAATCTGTGTCCTCAATTTCTTTCATTGTTCCAAAAGTGAGACACCAGGGGTCTGTTTAGACAACTGATATTTCACCAAAGACCCCCCAACGGAATCCTAAAAAATTGTAAAAAGAAAAAAAATAATAAAAATAATATTGTAAAAAATCATTTTAAAAATATATTAATTATAAAAAATAAAAAACTGCTAACACCGTCCACTGCCGTACTGACACCGTCCTCTGCCCTAGTGACAAAGTCCACTGACCTAGTGACACCATCCACTGTTCTAATGGCTGACATAATCCACTGCCCTACTGACACTGTCCACTGCCTCCTGCCTACCTCCTGATACCAACCTCTCTCCTACTGACATGATCCACAGACTTACTGACACCAACCTCTAACTTACTGACACTGTCCACTGCCCTACTGACACCAAACTTTACCCAACTGACATTGTCCACTGCTTTACTAGCACTGTCCACTGCTCTGATACCATCCGCTGCTCTACTGATACTGTCCACTGATCTACTGATACCATCCAATGCTCTACTGACACTAACCTCTCCCCTACTGGCCCCTTCCACTGCTCTACTGACACCAGCCTTTCCACTACTGACATCAATCTCTGCCCTACTGACACTGTCTACACCATCCACTGCTCTACTCAGGGCTGCTGTTAGAAACCAAGGGGCCTCATACAGACAAGCTGACACAGGGGCCCCATACAAACACGCTGACACGGGGCCCCATACAGTCAATGCTTCCGTTACGAATTAACACAGTTAGTGATCGGTACCGATCACTCATTATGTTTATTCAGGAAAGGAAGGGGCTGGTAAATATGACATATTTACATAACCCTTTTCCCACTCTCAGTCTTGAAGGATCCTATTGTGTGCTTGCAGCTGCCAGCAGGAAGAAGAGGAGGGAAGCCAGCAGCACTGTAGGGGCAGGGGGGCACACAGGGGTGGGGGGTTGGGGGTCAATTACTAGAACTAATCCTAAGTCAACAGGAGGGAGAGAAGAAGAAACAATCTTTCATCTGATGCAGAGAGAACCGTATCGATCACCCTGCTGCCTGGGCTCCCCTGCTGGTCCGGGCCCCGTACAGGAGGACTGGTGGTACCCCCTTATCTACAGCTCTAGCTCTTCTGACTGACACTGTCAACTTATAAGGCAGGTCAAGTTCATATTTTTACAATTACATGTGTTTAGTAATCTTAGTATATTTTATGTTTTATATAACCATGCCCCTTTTAAGCCCTTCCAACTGTTAACGCAATTTGGCCACACCCACTGTTCACTGTGGTATGCTACATTTCTGCTCTCCTTGGGGTACCCAAAGGTGTCCCAGGTCTTTTACAATCCTATAGTGTATACAACAACAAAAAAAAAAATTGCTGTGTACATCTAAAGTAGGCCTGCGGAATATAATCGCCAAATCGATGCATCGCGATGCGACCCTTTGCGATTCTGCATCGATTCGGGGTGACTGCAAAATCGATTAGCTTGACGTCACTTCCAGGGTGGGCGGCGCTGGCGCTTGATGAGAGTGGAGGCGGCGGCGGCCGGGCTTGCGAACACGGAGCTCCTCGTGGGAGAGGAGAGGAGGAGAGCGGAGCCTGCAGAGCAACCCGACCCACGGACTGCCTTCCCCCCCAATGGACTGGCCGAGGAGGCCCTGCTTTCCGCCTGTACCGTGCACTGCACGAGTCCGAGCTCCAAATGCCCAACATGAGGCTCATCAACCGGGACCTGTCAGTGTCCGAGCCCTACTCCATACACCTACCGGCTACCGCTACTTCACCCACAACTGGCTGCAGCTCTGCTTCCTGGTAAGTCGGGGCACTACAGGGCCCAGCATTACTCCTTACCAGGGCCTGCTATAATACAACTATGGGCACTACAGAGCCCAGCATTCCTCCTTACCAGGGTCTGTTATACTACAACTAGGGGGACTACTACAGACTCTGTAAGGAGGAATGCTGGGCTCTGTAGTCCCCCTAGTTGTAGTACAGTAGGCCCTGGTAAGGAGGAATGCTGGGCTCTGTAGTCCCCCTAGTTGTAGTACAGTAGGCCCTGGTAAGGAGGAATGCTGGGCTCTGTAGTCCCCCTAGTTGTAGTACAGTAGGCCCTGGTAAGGAGGAATGCTGGGCTCTGTAGCTCTGTACAGAGCCCAGCATTCCTCTTTACCAGAGCCTGTTATACTACAACTAGGGGGACTACAGAGCCCAGCATTCCTCCTTACCAGAGCCTGCTATACTATAACTAGGGGGACTACAGAGCCCAGCATTCCTCCTTACCAGGGCCTACGGTACTACAACTAGCATCAGGTAACTCTTCCAACCTGATGTGGCCTGCTCTAAAGGGGGATCTATGAGGGGACCTGCTCTACTAAAGGGGGATCTATGGGGAGACCTGCTCTATTAAAGGGGGATCTCTGGGGATGCTGGCCTGCTCTAAAGGGGGATCTATGGCGACCCTGCACTAAAGGGGATCTATTCCCTAGATCCCTCCTTCAGAGCAGGGTCCCCATAGATCCCCCTTTAGAGCTCAGTTCCCCTGGATCCCCTTTAGGGCAGGCCCAGGCTCCCCATAGATCTCCTTTAGAGCAGGGTCCCCATAGATCCCCCTTTAGAGAAAGGTCCCCATAGATCCCCCTTTAGAGCAGGGTCCCCATAGATCCCCCTTTAGAAAAGGGTCCCCATAGTAATCGTGATGCATCGTGATGCATCGCGGAATCGAATCGTATCGAATCGCAACCCTAATAATTGTAATCGCATCAAATCGTGAGGTAAGTGAAGATGCGCAGCCCTAATCTAAAGTGTTCGGAAGAAAGCAGCAGCGCTTTATATGGAGATTTCAAGCTCCCCCCCCTACAGCTGATTGGTAGGGGTGCCACTGATATGTTAGAAGAGCACACAGAAGCAGGCCTTAAAGTGGTTTCGCTGTCTGTGTAAATGGACGCAGCAGCGGGACTCGGGAGCAAGTACACAAGGCTGCCCCCAGGGAAAGCGGCTTTCCCTGCAGGCACCCAATGAAGAGGAGGGGCCTGGAGCACCGGCAGGGGTGCCTGAGGAGAGGAGGATTGGGGCTGCTCTGTGAGGTAGCGGGGAAAACGATCCAGTCTGTTGTAGACCTAGGCAGGAAGTCTAGTAAGGGCAGGATGGCCTTGGAGGACCGGAGCGACGTCATACGTTGCTTTCTCCCAACTGCCTTAAAGGCTCCATTTTTTTATTGCTTTTAAGTGTAGATGTGAGATCTGATGGTTTTTTTTGACCCCAGATCTCACATTAAAGGGGACCTGTCCTGCTTATGTCTATTACAAGGGATGTGTACATTCCTTGTAATAGGAAAAAACGTGATCAAAAATTATTTTTTAAAGGGACAGTGTAAAAATAAAAACGAAAAAAGTAAAATAAATAAGAATTTTTTTTTTAAAGCACCCTGTCCCTTTGCGCAGATGTAAACGCATACGCAAGTCGTGCCCACATATGTAAACGGTGTTCAAACCACACATGTGAGGTATCGCCCCAATCGTTAGAACTAGAGAAATAATTCTAGCCCTAGGGGAGTGTGTGGATGGAGAACTTCCCTCTGGGGTAGGGTGTCAAACTGAGTTTTTGCCCCAGTTTTAAGAATGTCTAGCTTTGCCACTGATTACAGGCATGATTAGTGTTAGGGTTACATGGAGGTTTAGTGTTGGGGTTACAGGAAGAATAATGTTGGGGTTACAAGTAAGGCAGTGGTGTAGCATGGGTTTTCAGTGCCAGGGGCAAGATAAGTAAATTGCGCCCCCTAACCTGGGGACTTTTAGCACTCCCTGAGTCACTTTTACTTGTACAATAGTACTGACCTACCTGATTCCTACACTGACCTATCTGACCACTACACTGACCTACCTGACCACTACACTGACCTACCTGACCACTACACAGACCCATCTGACCACTACACGGATCTGCCTGACCACTACACTGACCTATCTGATTCCTACACTGACCTACTTGACCACTACACTGACTAACCTGACCACTACACTGACCCACCTGACCACTACACTGACCTACCCGATTTCTACACAGACCCACCTGACCACTACATGGATCTGCCTGACCACTACACTGACCTACCTGATTCCTACACTGACCTACCTGACCACTACACTGACCCACTTGACCGATACACTGACTTACCTGACCACTACACTGACCCACCTGACCACTACACTTGCCCACCTGACCATTACACAGACCCACCTGACCACTACACAGACTCATCTGACCACTACACAGACCCACCTGACCACTACACAGACCTACCTCACCACTACACTGACCTGATTCCTAAACTGACCTACCTGATTCCTACACTGACCTACCTGACCACTACACTGACCTACCTGTCAGTATAGGTGAGGGTTAGGGTGACAGGAAGGGTAAGTTTTGCATGGAGGCTTAGTGTTACGGGGCAGGTAAGTCTTAAGGGAAGATTAGTGTTAGGGCTCAAGGAAAGGGTAATATTGGGATTACAGGGAGAGTAATGTAACCGGGAGGCTAAGCGTGTGGTTTAGTGTTAGGAGTACAGGGAGGGTTATTTTTAGGGTTACAGGGAGGTTTGTGTATGTTTTTTCATGTGAGTAGGAGGGGCACCACTTTCTATGCTGTGCGTTGTATGCCAAAACCAAGAGTTCCAGTCTCCTAATGCGGAAAGCTAATGCATTATCCTTTTCCTGCTCTGCTCAATAGACATTTCATCTTACCATCAGTCAGCAGAGATTGCATGTCAGGCAAAACAATAGGTTTACTGTAAAGCTGACCTCACCAGCTATACATACTGACCCCTCCATTTGGACATCATAACCAAGCACCAGCGCTGTCACGTGGGAGGGAGAGGAATACATCACATTGTTTAGATACAGTATTCCACAGTTTTCTTAAATCTAAAATGTATGGAGATAGCACATTCAGAGTTTAAAAGGGTATTAAACCCAAAACCAAAAATGTAATATATTGCTGCTTACTAATCATTAGATCTGGTAGCTGCATTAAGGATAAGGTTAAGTTCACCTTTTCAAGCAGAATGTCACTTTTCACATTAAATAGAAGCCTTTGCTAATGTCTTTTCTGCCCAAGCCCTCCCAATCTTCTTATCTTTCACTTACCTTGTGCATGGCAGCTTTGAATCTGGACCTCTCTGCTCAAATTTTAAAGGGTAACTCCACTTTCTTGGAGAAAAAAAAAAGCAAAAAAAAAAAAAAATATTATAGTGTACACAATTGCAACTTAACTGAATGTTAATAAAATGACCTTTCCTTTTCAATCTGCAGCTCTGTAATTTTCTGTAAAATGCAATGCAATATGGCTACCTGGAGGCGTTCTGTACATAGAATGTGTACTGACCACACCCCAGAAACATCATTTCCTGCTTGTGTGATTGGCTCACTGTTTTTCCCAGAAGTCTGCACTAAGATGCTAGTCAGAATTCTGGCATCCCCTGCAACAAAAATGTAATTTTTGGTGAGATACTCCCAATAGGAAATCACATCTAAAGGAATGCAGACCCGTTTTCTTCTTTGGACTACATCTCCTTTATCACCATACCATACCACTTCTTTTTTTATTTCCACCCACTTTCCTTCTTCTTCCTTTAACTACTTCAGCCCCGGAAGGTTTTACCCCATTAATGACCAGACCATTTTTTGCGATTCTGCACTGCGTTGCTATAACTAACAATTGCGCGGTCGTGCAACACTGTACCCAAATACAATTGATGTCCTTTTTCCCCCCACAAATAGAGCTTTTTTTTTGGTGGTATTTGATCACCTCTGCATTTTTTTGTTTTTGCACTGTAAACAAAAAAAGAGTGTCAATTTTGAAAAAACAGCAATATTTTCTACTTCCTGCTTTCAAACATTCCCAATAAAAAAATTTAAAAAAAAAACATTTTTTTATCAGTTTAGGCCAATTTATATTCTGCTACATATATTTGGTACAAAAAAATCCCAAAACGCGTATAATAATGGTTAGCGTTTACAAACTACAGGATAGATTTATGGAGTTTTTATTTTTTAAATTTTTTTTTTATTAGTAATGGCGGTGATCAGCAATTTTTATCGTCGGGACTACGACATCGCGGCGGACAAATCTGACATGAAGTGACACTTTTTGGGGACCAGTGACATTAATACAGTGATCGGTGCTAAATAATATGCATTGTTTCTGTATAAATGACACTGGCAGGGAAGGGGTTAACACTCGGGTGATCAAGGGGTTAAATGTGTTCCCTAGATGTGCTTATAATTGTGGGGGGATGGATTGAACAGAGGCAGAGAGATCGGTGATTGAGCCAAGCTTAATCACACAATCTTTCCCTGCCTCTCTGACAGGAGAGCCGTCTTACATTGTTTACATCCCAGACGGCTCTCCTGTCAGTTTTGTCGAAGATCGCAGGAGGCCTGCGGCGATCGAGCCAGCTCCTCCCGCGGTCTGCCTCCCGCTGTGTCTAATCAAACCACGTGCACATAATAACGTGGATCTACGTAAATTTGCGGCAAATGGTTAAACTGGCCATACACTATATAATCTGATTGTACAATCTTCTTGTGATCTACGATCAGCTATGTAGTGCAAGGGCTGCCGGATTTGATACAAATTGAATGGACTGGTCAGGTGGGTCCTCCCATTACACAGTTTTGGTAAATCTACAAGAAATTATACAGAGATTTTACAATCAGATTTCAGAGTGTATGGCCAGCTATATTGAAGTACATAAGAGGTAGTGGGCAGAGACAGTTGTCATTGTTCCTGTTGTAAACACACCAATTTAGCTTTCAGGCCCCATTCACACCTAGCGTAGTAAGGGTGCACTTTTTTGGCACGTTTTTTCTGTGACACACATAGGGGAGCCTATTGATTTAATTGGGCTGCCCTACACACAACAAAGTGGCTCATGGGACATTTTGGCATGTTGCAGTTTGCATGCTTTTTACTGTGCATTTTGCCACATTTGTCATGCATTTAATAATGTGGAAAAATGCGTGTTTGGAGTACCATTAACAATTAATGGCATGGAAAGCGAAACTAGTTGATTTTCAGGTGTATAAATGCGGCCATACACTTTCTGTGCAATCTCATTAGATTTACCAAAACTATGTAATAGGAGGACATACCTATCTATCCAATCACTCTGTAATCAATCAGGCAGGCACTTGCGCTAAGTAGTTGATAGTAGATCTAAAGGAAATGATACAATCAGATTGTATAGTGCATGGTGAGCTTTACAGACTTCCAGAGACATATCTCTCCTGTTTTCAGTACTACAGCTCTGCTCCACATAGGCTGTTATGTGATCACTCAGCTCCTGCAAATGTGCTGTTGATGGTAACGGTAACCATGGCAGACCCACATCAGGCCCAATGCCTGGAAATATTGCTAAATTTGGGGGCTCGTCCGGGATTTTGCCATGGGTTACTGGGTCGGTTGCCCCTAGCAACGGCCAAAGAAAAAGTCGGAAATCTCTATTTTTGTGCCCAGAACTGTTCTTTGAAATTCAAGCCAAGTGTGAGGCCGGATCTGCGGGAGGCAGGGAGAGTGGGATGAAGATTGAAGTGCACATGGAAGGTTACCCATGGCAATGCAAGTGTCCAAGCAAATCGTGCAAAATGATGGGATCCTTCCACATGGACTATGACATAATTCTGCTATCAGGCATTGGAAAGCAGGGGGAAAAGGAGTGAAAGTCTACAAATGCTGCAATTGCTTAACAGGGAGAGGTCCCGGTGGGGATGGAGAAAATGGCGTCAGAGGTCCCAGTGGGGACGGAGAAGATGGTGGCCGGGGGCACAAGGAGCGAGGTGCCAGGGGCCAGGTGTGTGTACAAGCTATATGGACTGATGTTGACCATGCTGCTGACAGCGGGACATTTATTCTGTATAGTGAGTGCATAGATACTGTGAAGATTACAGTCGGCCATGCCGGGAGAGGCAGTGGGATTATCTTCGGAGACAGTATGGAGGGCCTTACTTGCACATGTGTTGTTGGGGAGAGGACTATTGACCATACTTATGACAGCGGCTTCAGGAGAGACAGGGACAGCTGGCTTCAGGAGAGGAAGGCGCAGTTGTGGGTGCAAGTAAGAAGAGCGGATGCACATCTGGTAAGTGATGTGGTCCGCTTTACAGCAACTTCCCTGTGGGCTCTAGAGAGAGAGCATGGCAGGGGAAGAGTTACTGTACCGCGCAGGAAAGAGCAATCCACACAGACCTGCCAAGCAGGAGGAGTCACCGCCCAGCATGGCAAGAGGGTGGAGATAGCGGGAACATCCAGCCAATCAGGAGTGGCCAAGGGAGTCCTATTAGTACCCCCTTCTTCGGGTGTGGCTGTGAAGGAGACACGTGTAGGAGAGAGAAACATGGCGTTTGTGAGAGAGCAGAAGAGTGTGACTGCTATCACCGCATCCATCGGCGGAGATCCTGCTAGGTGGACACCGGAGCAGATCCACCAGCCCAGCTATCGTATGGGACACAGGCATACAAATAGTGCCTGAAGGAGGACTCACGCTGTGCACGGGAGGCGGCCTGGAGTACCTGGGAGCGGTATGTCCTCAATGTGCAAATATAACTTTGAAAGTGCAAACGTGGGTCCAGTGTGGGTAATGTGGCTATCTGCTGCTGTGGGCAGAGAGGAGTGAGGGACGGCCCAAGAAGTTGTATGTGACTTGGAAGTCTGGACTCACTCAGGAGGTGACCAGTACAGAGTCCAAGTTCCTCTGCGGAGGCGGGAGGGGCATGCTACGGTTGATGATGAAGCGGGAGGCCATGCCAGTGGACAATGGGCAAGCATTATCTGTAAGGGGGACTTGGTCACAAAGCTCTCTGGGGAGAGGACGCATGCCAGTGCAAGTGGCCGGAGGGTGGCCGGAAGATACATCTACTGCAGCAGTAGCAGAATCTGCTCTCATTTCAATTCCACAGTGCACCAGGCCTACGGCCATTAAAGCCTCACCCACAAGAACTGGTGGTGAGGAAGAAGAGGCTGGTGCTGTGAACCTTGGATCCCCATCCTTCCAGTGCAAGTACGAATCCATAGAGAAAGGGATGGACGATTGGGGGTCAGCTGATGAGACAGAGTGGGACTGGGGGTCAGAAGCTGGGAGCAGCTCACCAGGTCCTGAACTGGTTGTCCCCTTTGGTAAGGAGGCCAATGAAGCCATGGAAAGAGGGGAGTTGGCACAAAAGTTAGGGTTTTGCGAAACCTATGTGAAAAGGATTCCTGATTTAACTCCTCCTGCTAACATTGCCCAGGCTCGGGATCAAAATGCAGCTCATGAGAACTTAATTCAGTGAGTAGAAACTCCATTTTCTCTGCCTGGGAGGGACAACAGGAAAACCCTTCCCAGACTGTCCAGAATGCAGAGGTGGATGCAGCGCAAGGTGGCGCTGGAGCATGGGTACGATTACCCTTATGCCCCAAGAGAAGTTATGATACTGACGCAAAGAGACTTTTGGTGCGATGAGGCTATATGGGACTTTCTCTTTATTCCTAAGCCCTATAGAGATTCGCCAGAAGCTTAGCTGAAAGAGAGATTTACTGCTGTTAAGGCCCAATGGAACTATGGGTGTTCAATTTACATTGACAGGGTGGAAGTCCTCCGCCCAGATGGATCAGGCCAGGCTTGGTCTGTGAGAGTCAAGGATGAACAAGGTGCTTATGTTCGGGTTCCTCATCCAGACTATTATATTTGAACAAGAAAAGTTCTTCTCAAATCTTCAAACTGTGCATTCATGACTGGCTAGCCATCGCAACTGACCAAAAAGACTGTGCAAGAAAAAAATAATGCTGAATTCTAAAGTTCTTTCCTGTTAAAAGATGTTATGTTCATTTGCAGACCCCTTGGGCCATCGGGCCAGAGTCTTAAGGAGAATACTTTGCTATGTCAGATCCCTTGGGCCATCAATACTGTGTGAGAGACTTTACACAGTTCAAGCAAGAAAATGAGACAAGTGACTGACACAAGTGATGGTGTATTCAGAAAATTTGGTGGGGGGTGCCCTGAGAGACCCCTTTCTACTTCCCTGACTCAGTAGGATTGCAGGCCATTTAGGCTCCAGTGGTTTGCCCTGCTTCCTGATAAGATGTGCTCTGAGGAACAGCCAGGAGGCGCTGTGTCTCAATTCAAAGAAAGGACTCTGCATAGATAGTCAGTGTTAGGGTACAGATTCCCCAGAATCCACTCCGGAGAAGGTCAGAGGGATCCAGGAGCTAGCTAGCCGGTACAGGAATATAGAAAGGGGGTGCTAGAGATTACCCTAAAGAATAAAGGGGGTGCCAGCGGTTGGGCCTTGAAGTGTAAAGTGTTAAGTGTTGCAGCATCATTGCTAGTGGCTGCCTCAGTCAGAGAGGACTACAGGGAGCAGTGCACAGGACTTTTGAGCTGTGAGAAGCATCAGAAGTCAAGTTTCAGTTCGCAGACTGCAAGTCAGGTTTACAGTAAGCGTTGGTCGGCATTCAGCCGGCACCAAGACCGCGTTAGGCGGCATTTTTCTCAAGTATCCCAGATGTGTACCTAGTTGAGCCAGAGGAGTATCCCACTCATTCCCTTCTCCCATCCAAGTTCCTACAATAAAACTAAAAACCAAAGATGCCTGAATGTTCATTGTCTTAGATCTCACACTTGGGCAACAAGCTTAAAAGTGCTGTTGGTGGTAACGGTAACCATGGCAGACCCACATCAGGCCCAATACCTGGAAATATTGAAAGATATGCAAAGTGAAGGTCAGATATAAAATGATTGATCAGCAGAGGAAGACTGTGTATTCAGGGAGAATGGTGCTCACTGATAATGTCAGCATGTAACTACAGAGGGGGGCGGGAGCAATCTCCTGGAGGGAGAGGGCAGGTGCATACCTCACAACTTTTTGAGATAGGAATAAGTGAAACCTATTGGCAAAAGTATATAGGCATAGGACACACACCCTGCCACACCCCCTGAAGGAGAATTGTACAAAAAAAAAAAATATTATTTAAACTAGGGATCAACCGTTTATCAGCAAAGCCGATATATCGAGGGCCGATATGAACTTTCTCCGATATATCCGAATCGGCCCCTGAGGTTACCGATATTGCCAATATTTCAGGAAAGTGCATGTACCGGAGTGATGCCTGCAGCTAGAGGCATCACCCCGGTACCGGCGTCCATACGGTCGACGGTCGGCTGTCTTGTAATGACAACCGAAGCAGCTGAGAAGCCGCTCGGCTGTCATTACAAGGAGCGGGAGGGGATGTCCCCCCTCCCGCCGCCTTCTGCGGCTCGCAACCAGCCTGCACGGCCGCCGAAGAGAAGACCTGATCAAAGCCGCAATCGGCTCTGATCGGGTCTCCATGTAAAAACCCGGAAGTGATGTCATGACAGCCGATATATGTCATGACATCACTTCCGGGGTACTCGGCACCAAATTCAAAACAATTACAGCATTCAAAACAGCCACACTTGCCGTTTTGAATGCTTTTAAGTGCAGTGGAGGTGTTTGGGGTCTTTTACCCCCAGATCCCTCCACAAGAGTACCTGTAAAAAAAAAAAAAAAATAAATAAATAAAATAAAAAAATTGAATGTACAAAAATATCGGCAAATATCAGCCGATACTGATATGTGATGACCAAAATATCGGTATCGGCAATAAAAAAACGATATTGGTCGATCACTAATTTAAATCCATGAGTGCTTTTTTTTTCCCCAATTATATTCCTTTTTACTGGCTTTGGAAATATACAAATGCAGCAGATTACAAATTGGATAAAAGGTTTAGCACTGGGAAATAGGGATGATCGAACAGTTTGGGTCGACCATCGGTTCGACTCGAACATTGGGTGTTCGAAATTTGGCCGAATCACAAACTTTTTGCGGTAAAAGTTCGGAATTCGGTCACCAGAACCACCCAAAATGCAATGGGACAGGAACTGGGCTTTAAAAGCCTGTGATTGGCCCAGAAACGTCAGTAAAAGCAAATTGAGGGGGCAGGAGTCTGCTAGGAATGTGATTGGAGTGACTACGGGGTCCAAAGGCCAATCAGGAGGGAATACGCCCACCAGTATATAACATAGCCCCGCCAAACCTCTAGCACTGTAATACAGAGGCTGTGGAAGAGAGTGGAAGCATTTGTGTTTCTCTTGCTGCTTGTAAAGCTCCAGTGTCATTTTGCAATTATCTTCTGCTGTATGGAGCTGTTCTTTTAGTGTGAGGAAAGGGATATGCAGTGTAGTTAGGGTACTATATACCACTATAGTTAGATTAAATAATCTCATTTTTGTAGGGATACTTTTAAGTGTGAGG